>NC_053431.1:85632670-85870991 GCF_007990345.1 Gossypium hirsutum
TTCTAAATTTCTTGGAACACCAACCGACTTCTGAACTCAAACAATCGTCATCATCAATTGAAATTCGGATTCCATATTCGAACACATTCAGCCCGTTTTGCAACCAATTCATCGTCGACTTTCTGAGCTTCACGAATTTGATGAATCAATAATGGTTTGGCCTTTAATTCAGCTACTAACACATTGTCGGGTAGAACAGACAAGTGTACATTCATCGCTCGTAAAGCAAACAGTGATTTCTGGCTTAAGGCGTCCGCAACCACATTAGCCTTTCTCGGGTGGTAATCAATGACAAGCTCATAATCTTTCAACAACTCAAGCCAACGTCTTTGTCACAGATTTCAGTCTCTTTGAGTCATCAAATATTTGAGACTTTTGTGATCCGAAAATACATGGCACTTCTCACCAAATAAGTAATGTCACCATATTTTCAAGGCGAATACGATGGCAGCTAATTCGAGATCATGGGTCGGATAATTTTTCTCATGTGGCTTTAATTGTCTCGATGCATAGGCCACAACTCAACCTCTTGCATCAACAACAACCTAACCAAGTAGGAGCGTCACTATAGATGACAAACTCTTTGCCTGATTCGGCTACACTAAAATTGGGGCTTCAGTCAAATAAGTTTTCAGTTGATCAAAACTTTTCTGACATTTTTCCGTCCATTCGAACTTAATATCTTTTGAAGTAGCTTCGTCATGGGTGTGGCTATCATCGAGAAACCTTTTACAAACCGTCGGTAGTAACCGGCGAGTCCCAAAAAGCTCCGAACCTCAGTAATATTTCTCGGAGGCTTCCAGTTAAGTATGGCTGAAATTTTGCTCGGGTCAACTTGAATACCGATGCAGATACCACATGGCCCAAGAAGCTAACCTCTCTTAACCAGAACTCACACTTACTGAACTTAGCATATAACTGCTTATCCGTAAAATTTGCAACACTAATCTCAGGTGCTCAGCATGTCCGGTCTCATCTCTTGAATAGACCAAGATGTCGTCAATGAACACAACTACGAACTGTCAATACTGTCTGAAGATCCGATCATCAATCCATAAATACCGCAGGGCATTAGTGAGCCCAAACGGCATCATAAGAACTCGTAGTGGCCATATCTCGTTCTGAAAGCAGTTTGGGTATATCCGAATCTCGAATTCGCAACTGTAATAACCCAATCTCAAATCTATCTTTGAAAACACTGAGGCTCCCTTTAGTTGATCAAACAAATCATCAATACGCGGTAACGGATATTTATTCTTTATCGTCATTTTATTCAGCTGACGATAGTCAATGCACAACCTCATGGTTCCATCCTTCTTTTTCACAAACAATACTGGTGCACCCCAAGGTGAGAAACTTGGTCGAGCGAAACCTCTATCAGTTAACTCTTGCAACTGAGCTTCAACTCTTTAACTCGGTTGGTGCCATACGATACGGAGCTATCGAAATCGGCGTAGTCCCCGGTACAAGCTCAATACCAAACTCTACCTCGCGCACAGGTGGTAAACCCGGTAATTCTTCGGGAAAAACATTTGGGTATTCACCAACCACCGGCACAGATTCGAGTTTCTTTTCTAACTCTTTGTCATCAAGTACATACGCAAGGTATGCTTCGCACCCCTTTTTTACATATTTCTGAGCCGACATTGATGATATTACAGCTGGCAACCCCTTTAAGTCCGTAGACTCAACTCGGATTATCTCGTTACTTGCGCACCTCAATCAATAGTCTTGCTTTTGCAATTCACAACCGCATCATGCACGGTCAACCAATCCAAACCAATAATAACATCAAATTCATCAAACGGCAAAAGCATCAAGTCCGTCGGAAAACAGGAACCTCGAATTATTAGGGGGCATTTATTACACACTTTGTTGACAAGCACGTAACGACCCAAGGGATTTGATACCCGAATTACGAACTCAGTAGACTCAATGGGTAAAGTCTTACTGGATGCTAAGGTTTCGCATATATAAGAATGAGTAGAACCAGGGTCAATCAAAGCAATCACTTTAGTATCAAAGAGAGTAAAGTACCGCAATAACATCTGCGAGGAAGCATCTTCGCGTGCGGTATAGCATAAGTCCTAGCAGGAGCACGAGCCTCAGATCTGGTCGTAGCATCTCTAGATCCTCTCTGACCACCACTAGAATTGCCGTATTTCTAGATGGTCTACCTCGAGCAGTGTAGCCCCGGTTTCCGTTCTGATTTTATTCTGTTCAGACAACCTCGGGCAATCTTTAATGAAGTGGTCAACTGATCCGCATTATAACAGGAGCGATCATGGAATCTACAACTCCCGAATGCCATTTACCACAATACTGGCACTCCGCTCTGTCCCGACGATCATTTCCAACACTAGCGACCGAAGTGACTCGTGCACTCACAGGGGGTCGATCGCGATCTCGTCTAGAAAAGCCTGAAGTGTCTCTAGACCAGCCTAAGCCATCTCTAAATTTCTTCGATGATTGTGGGAAGGGCTTCCCCGAAGACCTCTTACGAAACTCCTTTGCTCCGACCTTAGCTTTTCTTTTCTCCATACTGAGCTCCTCGGCCTTGCAAGCTAGCTCGACAAGTGCCACAAATTCTCGGATTTCCAAAATGCCTACATACAGCTTTATATCGTCATTCAGCCCATCCTCGAAACATTTACAGATCACGGCTTTTGAGGAAATGCATTCTCGTGCGTACCGGCTAAGCCTCACAAATTTTCGTTCATAGTCGGTAACCGACATGGAACCTTGTTTGAGTTTAAGAAATTCCTTCCGTTTTTTGTCAATGAATCTCTGACTGATATACTTCTTTCGAAACTCGGTTTGGAAAAACTCCCAAGTTACTTGCTCTCTAGGCACAACAGAAGTCAACGTATTCCACCAATAGTAGGCAGAATCACGTAGCAAGGAGATAGCACACTTTAGGCACTCATCGGGTGTGCAAGATAGCTCATCGAGTACCCGGATAGTGTTGTCCAACCAAAATTCCGCTTGCTCGGCATCATCGCTGTCTGTGGCTTTAAATTCAGTAGCCCCGTGTTTTCAGATTCTGTCAACTGGGGCTTATTTGACCTTATTTGGTCAGTTACCGGAGTATGGTAGGTGCGGGGTGGTATTTGTCGGGAATGGAGGTTGTGGAACAGCCGTATTAGTTCGAATGTATTGGTTGAACCAATCATTCATCACGCTATAGAAAGCTTGTCTAGCTTCATCATTCGGGTTCTAGCATTAGGTTGAGAGTCCGCCGGCGCTGTCCCTTGTGCGGGAGCAGGCGCTACACTCTCAAGATCATCAACTACCGCTCGGTCGGGATCGGGATCCATTACTATAAATAAACACATTTGCAAATGTCAGAAATCACCACACTATCAAATAATCACATAAAATGGCATGTATGGCTAAACCCAACGCATTACGGTAGTCCTAGAATCGACTAAACCGTAGGTCTGATACCAATAAAATTGTAACACCCCGTACCCGAGACCGTTGCCGGAGTCGGACACGAGGGGTTCACAGACTAAATTCACTTACTTGCACAGTTCATTTAAAAATTTTCAGGCAGTTGGCTAACTGTGTCACTGTCACCTTAAAAATCATATCTTGAGTTCTAAAACTTGAAAATCAGTTTCGTAATTTTTCCCTGAAACTAGACTCATATGTTCATCTACATATTTTTTCTAGAATTTTTGGTTGGGCCAATTAGAACAGTTTATTAGTTAAAGTATCCCCTGTTACAGGGTACGACTACACTGACCTCCATACATTACGATTTGGATATCTCCCTGTACAGAGCTTCAATACTGATGCCGTTTCTTTCCATAGAAACTAGACTCAAAGAGCAATCTATACATATATGGTATGACTTCTAAATGTCTCTGGTTAATTTATAATGAATTTCCAAAGTCAGATCAGGGGATCCAGAAACCGTTCTGGCCCTGTCTCACGAAAACTTTAACATCTCATAATATACTGTTCATATGAACGTTTTGTTACTTTCCTATGAAAATAGATTCATCAAGGTTCGATTACATAATTTATTCACTATTTAATTCCATTCCTACTATTTTTAGTGATTTTTCACATCCACATCACTGCTGCTGCCAGCATCTATTTTTAAGGTAAACTTTACCTATTTCATGATCCTTCATGGATCAACTAGAGTTTGTCATACATATTCCAAAAAAGATCATGAATAACCATTCCCATGGCTAATCGTTACCAACATTTCCATACCTCTCGACGGACAACATACAAAACGATTATAATTCTATGATCAAAGTATATTTAAGCCATTTTCGCATGACTATCCAAATTTACACAAAACCGAAGGGTACATGACCAACAACAAAAGGGTAGTCCTATACATGCCATTTCAAAGTTCAACCAAAAGTATACCAAAAGGAGCTTTGATAGTGTGGGCAACTTCGACTTCAAAATCCCGAGTCCGATAACTGAAGAACCAAAATCTATAAAACAGAGAATCAAAGAAACGGAGTAAGCATTAAATGCTTAGTAAGTTTTGAGCAAAGAATTTAGACACAACCAAAGTATAGCATTCATGTAGCTAAACAGATAATTTCATATGCACAAATTTTCAATATCATACTTACTTCACATTACCAACCCTTATAGTCATACACAAAGATCAACTTAGCCAAAGGCCGGTAGCTCATTTATCAACTGAGCGAATACTTATTTGTAAGGGCTCAACTAATTCAAAGCACATACGAAACATACCTCAATGTTGGGATGTTACAAGCGTATTAACTGAAATTTTTACAGCAAGATCGTTCATTCCCGAATCACGTACCTTCAGAATTTAACCAGATATAGCTACTCGTTCAAATGCCTTCGGGACATAGCCCGGTTATAGTAACTCGCACAAATGCCTTCGGGACTTAACCCGGATTTAGTAACTCGCACCAATGCCTTCGGGCTTAGCCCGGAATTAGTAACTCGCACAAATGCCTTCGGATCTTAGTCCGGATATGGTCACTTAGCACAAAGCCTTCGGGACTTAGCCTGGACATCATTCGAATAACCATGCACATTTAACAATAAATCATGACACATTCGTATTTCATTTTCATTAGCAAAACTCAAACACAACACACTTATCACTCTTGCAATTTCGACTCAATAGCCACACACAAAGAGCCTGATTTTGATTTGCTTAAAACATGATCTAATCAAATCATAATTTAAGCTCTATTACTCAAGAACTTACCTCAGATGTGGTCGAATGTTTTCAGCGGCTATTCGATAACTTTTTCCTTTCCTTTATCCAACTGTGGTCCTCTAAGCTCTTGAGCTAATTCAAACAAATTTAACTTATTAAAGTCTCATTATGCTAGCTTATGGCCGAATATGACAAGAAGTTTGATTGGTCATATGGCCACCTTCTAGCTCAACTACACAATGGTCATATGCATCTTTAATCACATCAAGCAATTTAATACAATTCATTCGAACATCAAAAGAAAACCTCAAGGTACTTAGCCCATATATACTTTAGGCATTAGAGTCACATATATATATGGAATCATGAATCAAACTCAACATTTTAGCTAATATTCCCCCTTGGCCGAATTTTCTAAGCCAAGACAAAAGCATCAATATGCTTGCCTCTAACCGAATACATGCAACACCAATCTTCTTCCTATGGCCGAATATGCATGTCTATGTTGAGGCCGATTATATACTTAATACCACACATAAATGGCATACATTTTACTAACTAATGCATTACATATTATAACTCAATACGCATCCATCATTTACTCCATAACCGAAGCACCATCATGTGTAAGTATATACCTTGAGATAATATATAGGTCATACCAATACATCATGTGCAATCATATATATATATGTGCAAGAGCCGAATCACAAATTTGATTATAACCAAATTTAAACATATATCCAAAACATAAATCTTACCTACCATGCAATAAGCATAAATCACACTTATGGATATACCATGGCCGATACTTCCAACAACACCAAATAAAAATATACTTCATGGATCTAAGGTAGAACCAAGAAAGAAACTCATAATCATCAAGATGTAAGAAACTACCATTGTTCATCTAGATTTAGCATGAAACACAACCATCACCCTTATTAATCTCCATAGCTGAAAACCTTACTTATTCTAAAATCACAATTTCAACATGGTTACCAACAATAACTTGATATCTCACTCAAAATCAACTAGGATTTCAAGAACTAGTATCAACTTCCTTACCTTAATATCGACCTAAGATGACCGATTGCTTCACTCCTTCCTTCCTCCTCTCAATTCGGCCAAGAAGAACCAAAGAACACAACTTGTTTCCTTTCTTCCTTAGAACATTCGGCCAAGAGAAATGAAAAAAAGATGGACACTTTTTTTTGTTTTCTTTCTTACATTCACGGCAATGGGGAGGGGGAGAAACAATCACACACATTCTTTCTTTTTTCCATTTCTTTATTACCCATACTCCTTATTTTATTGTTCCTAACATACATCACTAACATAACATGTTTGTGACATGTTTCCACTCATAGCATGGCCGGCCACTATGCCTTAATTTGGGTAAATTGACATGCAAACCCATCATTTTCACAATATGCATTAATAGGCCACTTTGCATTTGCCTAGCACATTTCTAAATTTTCTCACATAAGTCCTATTTGATAAAATTCACTTACAATTAACAAAATTCAAACATGAAATTTTCACACATGCACATGTACATATAATGAGCATCAATTATGACGGTTAATTATTTTTATGACTCAGTTTAGTGGTCCCGAAACCACTTCCCGACTAGGGTCACATTAGGGCTGTCACAACTCTCCCCCACTGAAGAAATTTTCGTCCCCGAAAATCTTACCGGTAAATAGGTTTGGGTATCGTTCTTTCATAGAGTTCTCGGTTTCCCAAGTAGCTTCTTCGATTCCGTGCTTGAGCCAGAACACTTTTACTAACGGAACCCTTTTGCTTTGTAACTCTTTCACTTCACAAGCCAGGATACGAATCGGTTCTTCTTCATAACTCAAGTCAGATTGAATTTCAACTTCTGATGGATTAATCACGTGTGACGGATCGGATCTATAACGTCGAAGCATCGAAACATGAAACACATCGTGAATCTTTTCAAGTTCAGGGGGCAAAATCAATCTATACGCAACTGGACCAACTCGTTCGGAGATTTTGTACGGCCCAATGAATCTCGGGCTCAACTTGCCCTTACGGCCAAATCTGAGTATCTTTTTCCAAGGCGAAACTTTAAGAAACACTTTATCTCCCACCTGATACTCAATGTCTTTTCGTTTCAAGTCCGCGTACGACTTCTGGCGATCTGTGGCTGCCTTCAGACTCTCACGAATTATTTTTACTTTTTGTTCAGCATCTTTAATCAAATCAACTCCGAAAATTTTACTTTCACCGAGCTCGGTCCAAAATAATGGTGTACGGCATTTACGACCGTACAAAGCCTCGTAAGGTGCCATCTTAATACTTGATTGAAAACTGTTGTTGTAAGCGAATTCAATCAAAGGTAAATACCGTTCCATGAACCACTGAACTTGAGGATGCAACATCTCAACATATCCTCAAGTATCTGAATTATCGGCTCGGATTGACCATCAGTTTGGGGGTGAAAAGCGGTGCTAAAGTGCAGCTTGGTACCCAAAGCTTCTTGCAATTTCTTCCAAAATCGCGAGGTGAATCTCGGATCTCTATCTGACACAATAGAAATCGGTACCCCGTGTAATCTCACAATCTGAGAAACATACAATTCAACTAGTTTATCCAATGAAAAATCCGTACGTACGGGGATAAAGTGAGCCAACTTTGTCAGTCTATCCACAACAACCCAAATCCCATCTTTCTTACTTGCCGATACTGGTAACCCAGATACGAAATCCATCGTGACTCAATCCCATTTCCATTCAGGTACTATGATTGGCTGGAGTAAACCCGTAGGCACTTGATGTTCCGCCTTTACTTGCTGACATATTAAACACTTCGAAACAAAATCGAAAATGTCTCGTTTCATACCATGCCACCAAAACTGGCGTCTCAGATCGTTGTACATTTTCGTACTCCCCGGGTGAATTGACATTCGGCTACAATGGGCTTCGTTCAGAATCATCGAAATGAGTTCTAAATTTCTTGGAACACACAACCGACTTCTGAACCTCAAACAATCGTCATCATCAATTTGAAATTCGGATTCCATATTCGAAACACATTCAGCCCGTTTTGCAACCAATTCATCGTCGACTTTCTGAGCTTCACGAATTTGATGAATCAATAATGGTTTGGCCTTTAATTCAGCTACTAACACATTGTCGGGTAGAACAGACAAGTGTACATTCATCGCTCGTAAAGCAAACAGTGATTTCTGGCTTAAGGCGTCCGCAACCACATTAGCCTTTCTCGGGTGGTAATCAATGACAAGCTCATAATCTTTCAACAACTCAAGCCAACGTCTTTGTCACAGATTTCAGTCTCTTTGAGTCATCAAATATTTGAGACTTTTGTGATCCGAAAATACATGGCACTTCTCACCAAATAAGTAATGTCGCCATATTTTCAAGGCGAATACGATGGCAGCTAATTCGAGATCATGGGTCGGATAATTTTTCTCATGTGGCTTTAATTGTCTCGATGCATAGGCCACAACTCAACCTTCTTGCATCAACACACAACCTAACCCAAGTAGGGAGGCGTCACTATAGATGACAAACTCTTTGCCTGATTCGGGCTGCACTAAAATTGGGGCTTCAGTCAAATAAGTTTTCAGTTGATCAAAACTTTTCTGACATTTTTCCGTCCATTCGAACTTAATATCTTTTTGAAGTAGCTTCGTCATGGGTGTGGCTATCATCGAGAAACCTTTTACAAACCGTCGGTAGTAACCGGCGAGTCCCAAAAAGCTCCGAACCTCAGTAATATTTCTCGGAGGCTTCCAGTTAAGTATGGCTGAAATTTTGCTCGGGTCAACTTGAATACCCGATGCAGATACCACATGGCCCAAGAAGCTAACCTCTCTTAACCAGAACTCACACTTACTGAACTTAGCATATAACTGCTTATCCCGTAAAATTTGCAACACTAATCTCAGGTGCTCAGCATGTCCGGTCTCATCTCTTGAATAGACCAAGATGTCGTCAATGAACACAACTACGAACTGGTCCAAATACTGTCTGAAGATCCGATTCATCAAATCCATAAATACCGCAGGGGCATTAGTGAGCCCAAACGGCATCACTAAGAACTCGTAGTGGCCATATCTCGTTCTGAAAGCAGTTTTGGGTATATCCGAATCTCGAATTCGCAACTGGTAATAACCCAATCTCAAATCTATCTTTGAAAACACTGAGGCTCCCTTTAGTTGATCAAACAAATCATCAATACGCGGTAACGGATATTTATTCTTTATCGTCATTTTATTCAGCTGACGATAGTCAATGCACAACCTCATGGTTCCGTCCTTCTTTTTCACAAACAATACTGGTGCACCCCAAGGTGAGAAACTTGGTCGAGCGAAACCTCTATCAGTTAACTCTTGCAACTGAGCTTTCAACTCCTTTAACTCGGTTGGTGCCATACGATACGGAGCTATCGAAATCGGCGTAGTCCCCGGTACAAGCTCAATACCAAACTCTACCTCGCGCACAGGTGGTAAACCCGGTAATTCTTCGGGAAAAACATTTGGGTATTCACCAACCACCGGCACAGATTCGAGTTTCTTTTCTAACTCTTTGTCATCAAGTACATACGCAAGGTATGCTTCGCACCCCTTTTTTACATATTTCTGAGCCGACATTGATGATATTACAGCTGGCAACCCCTTTAAGTCCGTAGACTCAACTCGGATTATCTCGTTACTTGCGCACCTCAAATCAATAGTCTTGCTTTTGCAATTCACAACCGCATCATGCACGGTCAACCAATCCAAACCAATAATAACATCAAATTCATCAAACGGCAAAAGCATCAAGTCCGCCGGAAAACAGGAACCTCGAATTATTAGGGGGCATTTATTACACACTTTGTTGACAAGCACGTAACGACCCAAGGGATTTGATACCCGAATTACGAACTCAGTAGACTCAATGGGTAAAGTCTTACTGGATGCTAAGGTTTCGCATATATAAGAATGAGTAGAACCAGGGTCAATCAAAGCAATCACTTTAGTATCAAAGAGAGTAAAAGTACCCGCAATAACATCTGGCGAGGAAGCATCTTCGCGTGCGCGTATAGCATAAGTCCTAGCAGGAGCACGAGCCTCAGATCTGGTCGTAGCATCTCTAGATCCTCTCTGACCACCACTAGAATTGCCCGTATTTCTAGATGGTCTACCTCGAGCAGTGGTAGCCCCGGTTTCCCGTTCTGATTTGTATTCTGTTCAGACAACCTCGGGCAATCTTTAATGAAGTGGTCAACTGATCCGCACTTATAACAGGAGCGATCATGGAATCTACAACTCCCCGAATGCCATTTACCACAATACTGGCACTCCGCTCTGTCCCGACGATCATTTCCAACACTAGCGACCGAAGTGACTCGTGCACTCACAGGGGGTCGATCGCGATCTCGTCTAGAAAAGCCTGAAGTGTCTCTAGACCAGCCTAAGCCATCTCTAAATTTCTTCGATGATTGTGGGAAGGGCTTCCCCGAAGACCTCTTACGAAACTCCTTTGCTCCGACCTTAGCTTTTCTTTTCTCCATACTGAGCTCCTCGGCCTTGCAAGCTAGCTCGACAAGTGCCACAAATTCTCGGATTTCCAAAATGCCTACATACAGCTTTATATCGTCATTCAGCCCATCCTCGAAACATTTACAGATCACGGCTTTTGAGGAAATGCATTCTCGTGCGTACCGGCTAAGCCTCACAAATTTTCGTTCATAGTCGGTAACCGACATGGAACCTTGTTTGAGTTTAAGAAATTCCTTCCGTTTTTTGTCAATGAATCTCTGACTGATATACTTCTTTCGAAACTCGGTTTGGAAAAACTCCCAAGTTACTTGCTCTCTAGGCACAACAGAAGTCAACGTATTCCACCAATAGTAGGCAGAATCACGTAGCAAGGAGATAGCACACTTTAGGCACTCATCGGGTGTGCAAGATAGCTCATCGAGTACCCGGATAGTGTTGTCCAACCAAAATTCCGCTTGCTCGGCATCATCGCTGTCTGTGGCTTTAAATTCAGTAGCCCCGTGTTTTCAGATTCTGTCAACTGGGGGCTTATTTGACCTTATTTGGTCAGTTACCGGAGGTATGGTAGGTGCGGGGGTGGTATTTGTCGGGAATGGAGGTTGTGGAACAGCCGTATTAGTTCGAATGTATTGGTTGAACCAATCATTCATCACGCTATAGAAAGCTTGTCTAGCTTCATCATTCGGGTTCTAGCATTAGGTTGAGAGTCCGCCGGCGCTGTCCCTTGTGCGGGAGCAGGCGCTACACTCTCAAGATCATCAACTACCGCTCGGTCGGGATCGGGATCCATTACTATAAATAAACACATTTGCAAATGTCAGAAATCACCACACTATCAAATAATCACATAAAATGGCATGTATGGCTAAACCCAACGCATTACGGTAGTCCTAGAATCGACTAAACCGTAGGTCTGATACCAATAAAATTGTAACACCCCGTACCCGAGACCGTTGCCGGAGTCGGACACGAGGGGTTCACAGACTAAATTCACTTACTTGCACAGTTCATTTTAAAAATTTCCAGGCAGTTGGCTAACTGTGTCACTGTCACCTTAAAAATCATATCTTGAGTTCTAAAACTTGAAAATCAGTTTCGTAATTTTTCCCTGAAACTAGACTCATATGTTCATCTACATATTTTTTCTAGAATTTTTGGTTGGGCCAATTAGAACAGTTTATTAGTTAAAGTATCCCCTGTTACAGGGTACGACTACACTGACCTCCATACATTACGATTTGGATATCTCCCTGTACAGAGCTTCAATACTGATGCCGTTTCTTTCCATAGAAACTAGACTCAAAGAGCAATCTATACATATATGGTATGACTTCTAAATGTCTCTGGTTAATTTATAATGAATTTCCAAAGTCAGATCAGGGGATCCAGAAACCGTTCTGGCCCTGTCTCACGAAAACTTTAACATCTCATAATATACTGTTCATATGAACGTTTTGTTACTTTCCTATGAAAATAGATTCATCAAGGTTCGATTACATAATTTATTCACTATTTAATTCCATTCCTACTATTTTTAGTGATTTTTCACATCCACATCACTGCTGCTGCCAGCATCTATTTTTAAGGTAAACTTTACCTATTTCATGATCCTTCATGGATCAACTAGAGTTTGTCATACATATTCCAAAAAAGATCATGAATAACCATTCCCATGGCTAATCGTTACCAACATTTCCATACCTCTCGACGGACAACATACAAAACGATTATAATTCTATGATCAAAGTATATTTAAGCCATTTTCGCATGACTATCCAAATTTACACAAAACCGAAGGGTACATGACCAACAACAAAAGGGTAGTCCTATACATGCCATTTCAAAGTTCAACCAAAAGTATACCAAAAGGAGCTTTGATAGTGTGGGAAACTTCGACTTCAAAATCCCGAGTCCGATAACTGAAGAACCAAAATCTATAAAACAGAGAATCAAAGAAACGGAGTAAGCATTAAATGCTTAGTAAGTTTTGAGCAAAGAATTTAGACACAACCAAAGTATAGCATTCATGTAGCTAAACAGATAATTTCATATGCACAAATTTTCAATATCATACTTACTTCACATTACCAACCCTTATAGTCATACACAAAGATCAACTTAGCCAAAGGCCGGTAGCTCATTTATCAACTGAGCGAATACTTATTTGTAAGGGCTCAACTAATTCAAAGCACATACGAAACATACCTCAATGTTGGGATGTTACAAGCGTATTAACTGAAATTTTTACAGCAAGATCGTTCATTCCCAAATCACGTACCTTCGGAATTTAACCGGATATAGCTACTCGTTCAAATGCCTTCGGGACATAGCCCGGTTATAGTAACTCGCACAAATGCCTTCGGGACTTAACCCGGATTTAGTAACTCGCACCAATGCCTTCGGGCTTAGCCCGGAATTAGTAACTCGCACAAATGCCTTCGGATCTTAGTTCGGATATGGTCACTTAGCACAAAGCCTTCGGGACTTAGCCCGAACATCATTCGAATAACCATGCACATTTAACAATAAATCATGACACATTCGTATTTCATTTTCATTAGCAAAACTCAAACACAACACACTTATCACTCTTGCAATTTCGGCTCAATAGCCACACACAAAGAGCATGATTTTGATTTGCTTAAAACATGATCTAAGCAAATCATAATTTAAGCTCTATTACTCAAGAACTTACCTCGGATGTGGTCGAACGTTTTCAGCGGCTATTCGATAACTTTTTCCTTTCCTTTATCCAACTGTGGTCCTTTAAGCTCTTGAGCTAATTCAAACAAATTTAACTTATTAAATTCTCATTATGCTAGCTTATGGCCGAATATGACAAGGAGTTTGATTGGTCCTATGGCCACCTTCTAGCTCAAGTACACAATGGTCATATGCATCTTTAATCACATCAAGCAATTTAATACAATTCATTCGAACATCAAAAGAAAACCTCAAGGTACTTAGCCCATATATACTTTAGGCATTAGAGTTACATATATATATGGAATCATGAATCAAACTCAACATTTTAGCTAATATTCCCCCTTGGCCGAATTTTCTAAGCCAAGACAAAAGCATCAATATGCTTGCCTCTAACCGAATACATGCAACACCAATCTTCTTCCTATGGCCGAATATGCATGTCTATGTTGAGGCCGATTATATACTTAATACCACACATAAATGGCATACATTTTACTAACTAATGCATTACATATTATAACTCAATACGCATCCATCATTTACTCCATAACCGAAGCACCATCATGTGTAAGTATATACCTTGAGATAATATATAGGTCATACCAATACATCATGTGCAATCATATATATATATGTGCAAGAGCCGAATCACAAATTTGATTATAACCAAATTTAAATATATATCCAAAACATAAATCTTACCTACCATGCAATAAGCATAAATCACACTTATGGATATACCATGGCCGATACTTCCAACAACACCAAATAAAAATATACTTCATGGATCTAAGGTAGAACCAAGAAAGAAACTCATAATCATCAAGATGTAAGCAACTACCATTGTTCATCTAGATTTAGCATGAAACACAACCATCACCCTTATTAATCTCCATAGCCGAAAACCTTACTTATTCCAAAATCACAATTTCAACATGGGTTACCAACAATAACTTGATATCTCACTCAAAATCAACTAGGATTTCAAGAACTAGTATCAACTTCCTTACCTTAATATCGACCTAAGATGACCGATTGCTTCACTCCTTCCTTCCTCCTTTCAATTCGGCCAAGAAGAACCAAAGAACACAACTTGTTTCCTTTCTTCCTTAGAACATTCAGCCAAGAGAAATGAAAAAGGGATGGACATTTTTTTTTGTTTTCTTTCTTACATTCACGGCAATGGGGAGGGGGGAGAAACAATCACACACATTCTTTCGTTTTTCCATTTCTTTATTACCCATACTCCTTATTTTATTGTTCCTAACATACATCACTAACATAACATGTTTGTGACATGTTTCCACTCATAGCATGGCCGGCCACTATGCCTTAATTTGGGTAAATTGACATGCAAACCCATCATTTGCACAATATGCATTAATAGGCCACTTTGCATTTGCCTAGCACATTTCTAAATTTTCTCACATAAGTCCTATTTGATAAAATTCACTTACAATTAACAAAATTCAAGCATGAAATTTTCACACATGCACATGTACATATAATGAGCATCAATTATGACGGTTAATTATTTTTATGACTCGGTTTAGTGGTCCCGAAACCACTTCCCGACTAGGGTCACATTAGGGCTGTCACATTTCACGTGTCCATGCTACGCCGATACAAATCAGACCCTTCGCATGTAATTACACCGACTGAAGTTGAGATTCTTCCATATATGACTTATTGTGAAGAACCAATCAAGATTTTAGCTCAATAGGTCAAACAGTAAAGGAATAAGAATATACCACTTGCGAAGGTTTTGTGGCATAGACATGGAATTGAGGAAGCCACATGGGAACTCGAGGAGTCTCTGAGGGAGTAGTATTCGAACTTATTCGCCGGTAAGATTTTCGAGGACGAAAATCCCTAAGGGGGGAGAAATGTAACAACCCAATGTAAGGCCTAATCAGAACAGTGGTCTCGGGACCACAAATCTAAAGTTAAAAAATTATTTTTATTAGTTTTATGAGATTATGGTATGATAATATAAGTGCATGTAAATTTTGGTAAGTTAATTTTAGCTATTTCTAGTCTAATTTCTAAAAATGACTAAACCGCATAAAAGGTAAAAGTTACATTTTAGTGCCCAAATGTGTTAAATAGCTAGAGAATCAAAATTAAGGGCTTTTAAAGGGCAATTAGACCCTTGTGCATTGGCTTGGCCGGCCATGGGGAGACAAATTGGGGAGAAGGTAAAAATTAGGTGAGGGTGAGGTCATCAATTTTGACTAGTTTTATATTAAATAAAAAAAATGCCATTTCTTCTTTATTTCTTCTTCTCTTTCACCAATTTTTACCAGTCATAGGAGGGTTTTGAAGCTTCAAAATTTTCACAAACATTAAGCCTCTCAAGTAAGTGATATTGAAAGTTTCTATTAATGATTTTTACATTTTTAGACTCCTTAAAGCATATGCTTTTTAATGAGAGGTCTATTTTGCAACATGGTGGAAGTTTAGGGTTTTTCCATGAAAATATTGTAATGTTTTTTGAGTTTTTATGGAGGAATGTAAGTCTTAGTTGTGTTTTAAACAACTTTTATTAAAGGTGTTAGCATAAAAACACTTAAAAGGACTAGTTTGCATAAGTTACAAATTAAGTAATAAGTGTGTGATATAGTGAGAATTTGAGATTGGTCTAGTAGTAAAAAGAGTTTAGCCAGGCTTGAAATAAGAATAAATTTGATAAAAATTGATTTTCGGGCATAGGGGTAAAATGGTCATTTTGCCAAGACCTAGGGGCAAAATGGTCATTTTACCAAATTGAGAATTTATGAATGCTTAATTGTGTTTAGTGACTAATTGGACGTATATTGTTAATATAGATCAAGATTTTCCAAAATGCCTAGACCGAGGCAAAGCCAAGCAATCCGATTAAGCCGTTTAGTCAAGCACTTTTTGTAATCCGAGGTAAGTTGTATGTAAAGAATTCAACCACACTGTTAATTACTTGTATTCATATTGTCATTGAATTGATATTGTATGAATTGTTAAGTTATAAATGGAGAATGCCTTGTAATATTTGAGATAGTAGAAATATCCCGTTGAAACCTTAGGATATGAATTGGATATTCGTGCCAAGACAAGGGGTGATTTCTGCGCTAGTGTAAGACATGTATGGGACATGCTTCAGCCATATTATGAAAGTCAGTGTAAGACCATGTCTAGGACATGGTATCGATATAGAAATGAGTGCCAGAGTAAGACATGTCTGGGACATGCATCGGCCTCGACAGAGATAACCAATGTAAGACGTGTCTGGGACACGCATCGGCTAAGAGTTGTGCTAGTGTAAGACATGTCTGGGACATGCATTAGCACGCATGTATGAGAGCCACTGTAAGACTATGTCGAGGACATGGCCTCGATATAGAAATGAGTGCCAGAGTAAGACACGTCTGGGACATGCATCAGCCTCGACAGAGATAGCCAGTGTAAGACGTGTCTGGGACATGCATCGGCTAAGAGTTGTGCTAGTGTAAGACATGTCTGGGACATGTATCAGCACTCATGTATGAGAGCTAGTGTAAGACCATGTCTGGGACATGGCATCAGCAATTTCTTCCATGTTGAAGGTTCATAGAATATCTGCAGTCTTCCAAGCGGTTCAATGGTGAAAGCTATAATTCAATTATGATAAAGAAAGGATGATCATGTTGTGAGTGTTACAGGTACCTATATCATAAGCATGAGTAACGATCTTAATTTAGAAAATGAGACTCGAGTAGATGATAATGAGTAAGTTAAGTAATGTTTACCTTTGAGCTATACGCATGATGGCAAATGGTGATATGGTTGTATATTTATTTATATGCAACTTACTAAGCTTTATGCTTACTCTTTTTTTTTCCTTTCCCTCTTCTTCCAGTATCGCCAGGCTAGCTTAAGGATCCCATAAAGTCAGAGATATCGATCACACTATCAGCAGCAGCACTCGGTATAGTTTGATTTATATTTTTGAAGGTGGCATGTATAGGGTTAGACTAGTAAGTTGTATTATTGAGAAATTGTTCATGTATTTTGGCTTAAGATAAAAGCCCTTCATTTTATATTAAGCTAGATGATGGCTATTATTCATGTGTGATACATGGCTCACCCCCATGGGTGTGTGTTATGGCTGTGCATCCCCTGTACTTAAAACTTTAAAGTCCTTTTGGTACACGGGCAGGCCACACGGGCGTGTGCCCAGGCCGTGTCATAAAGTCAATATGCATGCTAGTAGTACACGGACAAGAGACATGGCCATGTGTCTAGACCATGGGAAGGACACGGTTATAAGACATGGGCGTGTTCTTAGGTCGTGTGGTTTTGACAGAATGCCCAGGTTTTCAGACACGGGTTTGGGACGTGGGCGTGTCCCTAGCACACGGCCGTGTGTTCTATACTCACACGGGCGTGTGGAGCCTTCATGCATGAAATTTTCTATGTTTTTCATGAGTTCTCAGTTGGGTTTCGAACCACCCTAGATGTATGTTTTGGGCCTTGTAAGCCCGTATATGAGACATATTACTTGTGAAAAGAGAAGTTTTTAAATTGTTTGAGATTTCACAGCTCAGTTTTATATAGTCGGTTGAGTTTAAGTCAGGTAGCACCACAGACCCTATCCTAGCGTCGGATACGGGTGAGGGGTGTTACAAGCAAGGGGTGGCTTTTATAGCTAATTTTGGCCGCTAAAAATAGAAAATTCCAGCAACCAAAGAGCCCCCCTATGGCCGGCCATCTACTTGGCAAGAGTTGAGACTTTCAACTTTGCTAAAAATGGCCTGGGGCAAATCTACAAAGCCACAATTAAAGGTTGGGTTTGAATGCAAATTAGAAGACTTTCGAGGGAACTTTTGCAAGCATATTTAATCAGCTAAAATGCTGATTTGGGTCAGCATATGGATGGTTCTGGGCTGCCCAATTAGTGGTTGGTTCGGTTCATTCAATATAGTTCGACCAGTGCGGTTTAGCTGGACCTTTTCTCCATAATTAATTAAAAATAATTTATTTAACCCAAATAAATGGGGAATAAATTAAAATTAATTAAATTATGAATTAATACACATTTTTTGAACCGTCTTAGGCTGGAAATTCATGTGCCTCGATAATTCAAATTGCTTCTCGGTTTTGTGCTTTTAGTAGTGTCAGTCGAGCCAATTTTCGCCCTTTGCGCGAATCTGTCGAAAATAGTCAAAATTAATCAAATTTGAGTATAAAATTAACTAAATTCACCATGTTCATATTTTTAACACAATTTAATTATTTTATAATATTTAATTATTTTTTGACAAGAATTTAACCGGATTTGCGTGAATTTAAGTGTGAATGGGTATGAAAAAGTATATAAATTTTGTGTTTCCACACCCCCAAACTTAATTCATTGCTCGTCCCAAGTAATGCACAAATTTTGAAAAGAATTTCTCGAAAACATCCTTGAAAAATTCCTTCAGAACAACATTTTTTCCAAAATTATGAATTTAAAATACTTATTCTCAAAGACAAGAAATCTGATAGTTATGCTACTTAAGTATACATATTGTTCAAATTAAATTCAACAACTTATTATAATAACAAAATTTAGACTAAATGCTTTGTAACAAAGGCATGTTAACCCTTACCAATTTGATTTTTATTCCTTTATTTAAGACTAAGCTGCAATCATTAAGCTTAACTTATGTCTTCATATGTTGATCGTAGCAATTTCTCTCCACTAATGTAGGTAGCATTAGGAATTTGAATCAATAGGTCTTTATCAAGGTTGTAACGTGGCTAAGCTAGGGGTAGGTGAAAGATGGATAAATTTTGGTTTAAAAAACCTAGACTCAGCGTCAACCGAACCTTCAGAATTTTTACCTTCGATACACCAACTTGACTTTCATATGCTCTTTTGTACATCTCTTTCAAATACATGTGCCCTCCTTTTTTCTTCTTCTTCTTCTTCTTCTTTTTTAGCTAACACAAGCACTTACTTTGTGTATTGCAATTTTCGAGCAATTGATACTTCTTTTCCACTCCTCCAAACTTATTTTTGAAGTACATTTTGAATATTACTGCGTCTAGTGTTTGGGACAATTTTAAGATCATTAAGCGAAAAGTAATGGCTAATCATTACAAGGGTCGAAATAAAATTAGGCCATATAGTCTCAAAGTTGTGTTTCAAAGGATAAAATTTTACCATGAAGGGCTTGAAAGGCTCAAACGGTCCAAACAATAGTTGCCTAAATCATTTCCAATGTTCCATCCTCCCTAGGATTTCGCCTCAAGAAACTACTCAATCAATTCTAAAGACTTAAACTTGCATGCATACCTAACTTTCATAAAGAACTAAAAATTTTATGGTACGAATTTGCATGCTTTATTAAAAATACATTCATGTCATTATTAAGCTAACATAATAATTTGATGAAATAATAAAAATTTATTCATACTCAAATTGAGCATACTTAACAAAATTCAAATTTTTGAAAAAAAATATCCTAATCATAATTAAAAGAAAATTTTATTCTGAGTGGAACTAATTCAATTTTTCAGTCCCCCCAACTTAAAATGAACAATGTTCTCATTGTTTAAAGTGAATAGATACTATACACCAGGTAGGATTTTAGAAAAGAGGAGGTGAGTCAATTTGACTACTTAAGTACCAAGCTCTTTCTAAATCCAATCCTAGACATGTATATATCTATTGCCACACTTTATACTTTGTGACTTGCTTACATTAGTGATTTTCCTCTCTTGTTTTATTATGCAAAAATAAAAGAATTCCTAATTAAACTTAATCCTAAAAATAGTCTAAGAACAGAAAAAAAGTAAAGTCAATATCCCTCCCTTTTATTTATTTGCAGATCTTTTCATTTTGGACACATCTTTTGCTCCATCATTATTACCTTTGCACGAATCACTTCGCTCCTTCTTTGATAATGGACTCCATGGTTCAAATATGAAATCTAGAAACTCAGGCACAAAAATAAACGGGTCATTGTATATTTTCTTAAAAGCACTTCTCATCGAGTCATCCCTTATTTTTTAGTATCTCCAGTAGGCTTGTTGCTACCATTGCATATGTTGCATTAAGTCCATCAATTTTCATAGCTCGTCACGAAGGTTTGGGCTATGCGATTGAGCTCTAAACATTGAAGTTTTAGCATCAGGTTCAGCTTCTGGCTCCATGATTCTACCTTATCAGGGACTTCAAATGATTGCATTGTGGGATATTCTTCTTTATCAGGGTCTTCTGGTTCCTCACTTACTTCAACTCATTGCTGTAGAACTGTGTCTCCAGCTACTCGGTAAAGGTCCCAATCCATGATTGTGCCTTGGCTATACCCTGTCTTCCTTACATTCGCAAGAATTTCAGCTTTCAAGCATAAAATTGTTATTGTAAAGGGGAAATGAGCAGGGCCAGAGCGTTTAACAACACAATTCTGTATTTCCCTCAAGATGAGCTTCCCCACATCAATGGTCTTACCAGTTAGGATCGAGTATAATAAGACCATTCGCTCTATTGAGATTGTAGTCCCATTTGAGCTAGGCATGAGGCTGAATCAGATGAAGTAAAACCATACCTTCACGAGTGGAATCAAATATTCTCTTCCACATGTGTGGATTCCTTATTTTGACATAGTCCAGGTAGAACTCTGAACTGTTAGTTCCTCGAGAATTTCTTGTAAATTTTTAGGCTTGATATTGCTCATCAATGTGAAATATTCATGGTTTACGAAATCAGGTAATTCAAAGCACTCATTAATAGCATTTGAATTTATCGGAAACTTGATTTTGTGAACTGGAACTTCTGTCATCTTGCTTGAAGTTAAATTTGCATAGAACTCACGAACTAGCTCCTCGTCCATACTAGGTCTCTTTTAACAAAATAGCTCGCAATTGAAAGTTTTAGCAACTTGATGAATACTTGCCATAAAGTCTCTGTAGTTGATTTCTTTTAATGTAAAGCCTTTCTCTGGATGCATCAGTTGATTTTCAAAGATACTTTCGTATCTCACTCTGGCTTCTTCACAGTGGAACTTGTTTTGTGTTTCATCAATTTGAGCGAAAGCACGAGTTCTCTTACGATGCATGTTTAACCACCTTTTGTGTAGAAAAAATAATAATAAAGGAAAATATGGCAATTTAAAAGGAGGGTTGGAGGGTTTGTGGCTTAGGATGGATGAATGAAAAATGTCGCACAAGTAGCTAGGGCATGCGGGTGTGGTACGTGTGGGAGCAGTGATGCGCAGCATGGTTGGAAGCAAGCAGCGACATGGGCATTTGGCAGCAAGTTGCAATTTGGCGCGCACAGGATGGTGCGAAAGGAAGGTATAGTGCGCGAGATGAAGGCCTGGCACGAGCTGAGGTTGGTGCGGCAAGCGAGCGACGGAGCTGGACATGCTTGCGGCCTGCTAAGACGTGCGACATGTGCTGCTAACTGAGTGGCTGCTGGGCAAAGGGTTTCAGCACTTTGGTGTTTTAGTGCTTTGGGTTTTGAGTGATAGATGAATGGGAAGATGGGTGGAATTTATAGAGGGAAAAATAGGAATTAGAGTAGAATTCTTAAAACAATTTAATTAATAAAAATTCTATGTTCTAATCCTATCCAAAGATAACAATAATTAATAATTAGATATATGCATATTAAATTATTAATTGCTATTTAATTTATTTAAACAAAGATAAAATATGATTAAGACTAATCCTAATTCTATGCTAAATTGATAAAGATTAATATATAAATTATAATAGATATAATTATATATTAAAGATTATCATCTTATTATTATTATTAAAAACTTATCAAATAAAGTATCATTAAATTAACACTAATCCTAAAATTGATAATAATTATTATATATTATAATGGATATAATTATATATTAATAATTAACATTGTTTATTAAACTAAAAACATTTATTCTAGAAGCCTTTTGAAAATATTTACAAAAAGAGGCATTTATTTTTTATTATTTACGAAAAGAGCAACCAAATTTTAGAAATGATTCAATTAAGTCCCTAGACTTAATGAAAATTTGGAATTGAGCTGCAGTTTAAGACTTGGATCAAAATTGACCCTTTTATTTGAAAAATCAAAAATTGAAATGTCTATTTAGAGAATAATTTTTCGGAAAATTATGTTAAAATCAATTTCCTGGAAAGATTGGAGGGCTCATAAGCAGTCCGCTTAAGTTCCAATCTCCTAGACAGAATTTATTTAAACATACTAATCTAAAAAATATACCGTAAATCACTTATTAAAAAGGAAAATAAGAAAATTTTAAACATCCAATAAACTGAACCAAATTTCATTCTGTTCAATCTTATCTCCCCAATAGTGTTTCAGGCGCTGAGAATTAACTTGAAAATTACCTCCCTTACCTTGGAGCTCGACAACTCCGTATGGATAGACGCGATGAATCGTAAATGGACCGGACCAACGTGATTTTAGCTTACCTGGAAAGAACTTTAGTCTGAAATTAAATAACAAGACTCACTGACTTGCTTCAAATTCTCGAACTCAAATGTGCTTGTCATGCCATTTTTTAAGTCTCTCATTGAGTAATTTGACATTTTTGTAGGAGAACATCCGGAGTTCCTCTAGCTCATTGAGTTGGCACATCCGTTTCTCTTTAGCAAGCGTAGGATCCAAGTTGAGTTGTCGAAAAGCCCAGTAAGCCTTGTGCTCTAGCTCTAAGGGTAGATGACATGCTTTCCTAAAGACCAACCTGTAGGGTGACATCCCTAAAGGTGTCTTATAAGTTATTCTGTAAGCCCATAAAGCATTGTCCAGCCTTTTGGACCAATCTCATCGGTTTGGGCAAACTACCTTCTCAAGTATGGCTTTGATCTCTTTATTTTCCAGTTTAGCTTGCCCATTCGTCTACGGATGGTAAGCTATTGCAACCTTGTGTTTCACTTCGTGCTTGTCTAATAATAACCATTTTAACCACTTGTTCACGAAGTGGGACC
Organism: Gossypium hirsutum; assembly: GCF_007990345.1. Taxonomy (NCBI): domain Eukaryota; kingdom Viridiplantae; phylum Streptophyta; class Magnoliopsida; order Malvales; family Malvaceae; genus Gossypium; species Gossypium hirsutum. The sequence goes on from NC_053431.1 coordinate 85,656,025, forward strand.
CTTCATCACATGATATTGTCTTTGGTTGCTAAAAAATCTTTGAGGAAAATATATGAGGCTTATATCTCTTTTGCGTTGAATACTCAAATGCCTGAGTCGAAGATTGAATCGGTACCAGTGGTTTGTGAGTTTATAGATGTGTTCCCAGAAGAGTTACTCGAATTACCTCCAACTAGGAAAGTTGAATTTGGTATCGAGTTGGTCCCTGGTATGACACCTATCTCGATCTCTCCGTATACAATGGCCCCAATAGAGCTGAAAGAATTGAAAGTATAGCTATAAGAGTTAACAAATAAAGGTTTTGCAAGACCTAGTTATTCATCGTGGGGCGTACCAGTGTTGTTTGTGAAAAAGACAGACGGGTCAATGAGGTTATGTATCTACTATAGAAAGCTTAATAAGGTAACTGTGAAGAACAAGTATCCTTTGCCAAGGATTGATGATTTATTCAATTAGTTGAAGGGAGCCACAGTGTTCTCTAAGATAGGCTTGAGGTCTGGTTATTATCAGTTGAGAGTTAAAGAGTAAGATGTACCAGAGACTATTTTTCGGATGAGATACGGGCATTATGAGTTCCTCGTCATGCCCTTTGGTTTGACTGATGCCCCAGCGGCGTTTATGGATTTGATGAACCATATTTTTCGATCGTATCTGGATAAGTTTGTAGTCATTTTTATTGATGACATATTGATTTACTTGCGTGATGAAGATGAACACGCGGAGCATTTGAGAACTGTGTTACAGACCTTGAGAGACAAGAAATTGTACACTATGTTCAGCAAGAGTGAATTTTGGCTTAAGGAGGTCAGATTTTTAGTCGGGTGATGGGATTAGAGTTGATTCAAGCAAGATCTCGGCTATTGTTGAGTGGAAACTGCCGGAGAATGTGACTGAGGTTCGAAGCTTCTTAGGCTTGGTCGGGTACTATAAAAGGTTTGTTCAAGGGTTTTCTATGATCACTACTCCAATGACAAGGCTATTACAGAAATATGTCAAGTTCGAATGGACAGAAAAGTACCAACAAAGTTTCAAGTTAAAGGCTTTGTTGACCGAAGCACCAATGTTAGTGCAATCGGAGTCGGGCAAAGAATTCGTGATATATAGCGACGCCTCCTTGAATGGTTTGGGGTGTGTGCTCATCCAAGAAGGCAAGGTTATAGCCTATGCCTCAAGACAACTAAAGCCACAAAAGAGAAATTACCCAACCCATGACTTGGAACTAGCAGCTATAGTGTTCACATTAAAGATTTGGAGACACCATTTGTATGGTGAGAAATACCGAGTATTCACCGATCACAAGAGTCTTAAATACTTGATGACTCAAAAGGAGTTGAACCTACGACAACGATGATGGTTAGAGTTATTAAAGGATTATGAGTTGATTATTGACTACCATCCGGGAAAGGCGAATGTGGTCGTCGATGCATTGAGTAGAAAATCATCATTTGCGTTGAGAGCATTGAATGCCAATTTAGCATTGTTAGATGATGGTTTGATTCTGGTAGAGTTCAAAGCTAGACCGATGTTTCTGCAAGAAATTCGTGAAGCTCAGGACAGTGACAATGATTTGCAGGTTAAGAGAACTCAGTGTGAGTCGGGAATTGAATCAGATTTTTGGATTGGCACAAATGGATGTCTAATGTTCAAAGATAGAGTTTGTGTACCCAAAAATAATGGGCTTATTCAAAATATTCTTCAAGAAGCACATAGTGGTTGTTTGTCCGTCCACCCAGGTAGTGTGAAAATGTTCAATGACTTGAGGAAAATGTACTGGTGGTCGGGAATGAAAAGAGATATTTCAGAATTCATTTCTAAGTGCCTTGTGTGTCACCAAGTGAAAAATGAACACCAAGTACCTTCAGGTCTACTTCATCCTATAGCAATCCCCGAGTGGAAGAGGGATCGGAATACCATGGATTTTGTGGTGGGTTTTCCATTAACCCTGAAGAAAAAGGATGCTGTTTGGGTTATTATGGATAAGCTAACAAATTCGGCGCATTTTATACCAGTGTGTACCAACTACTCCCTTGAAAGATTGGCCGACTTATACGTATTTGAGGTTGTGAGGCTTTATAGAGTACCGTTATCGATTGTTTTAGATCGGGACCCAAGATTTACCTCGAGGTTTTGGAAAAAGTTACAAGAGGCACTGGGAACAAAGTTGAGTTTTAGCACGACATTTCACCCACAAACCGATGGTCAGTCGAAAAGAGTGATTCAAATCTTAGAGGACATGTTGCGGTGTTGTGTTCTCGAGTTTTAGGGAAGTTGGGAAAGGTACTTACCATTGGTTGAATTCGCCTACAACAATAGCTATCAGTCAAGTTTGAAGATGGCGCCTTATGAGGCTTTATATGGGCGAAGTTGTCGAACGCCCTTATATTGGACCAAACTCAGAGAGTCCGATTCACGGGGTCAATTTAGGCAAGGAGACTGAAGAAAAAGTTAAAGTGATTCACAACTGTTTGAAGGCTGCCTCGGATAGGTAGAAATCCTATACAAATTTGAAACGGAAGGAGATCGAATTTCAAGTCAGTGATCGAGTGTTTTTAAAAGTATCCCCGTGGAGAAAAGTTCTCAGATTTGGTAAAAGAGGCAAGTTGAGTCCTCATTTCATAAGACCTTATGAGGTTATCGAAAAAGTAGGACTGGCTGCCTATCGATTGGCTTTGCCACTAGAATTGGAAAAGATTCACGATGTGTTTCATGTGTCCATGCTACGTCGACATAGATCAGACCCTTCGCATGTGATCGCGCCATCAGAGTTGAGATTTATCCTAACATGACTTATGGCGAAGAGCTGATCAAGATATTGACTCGTGAAGTCAAATAGTTGAGGAATAAGAGTATAGCACTTGTGAAATTTTTATGGAATAGACATGGAGTCGAGGAAGCCATATGGAAACCTGAGGAAACTATGAGATATCAGTACTCGAACTTATTCACTGGTAAGATTTTTGAGGACGAAAATCGCTAAGGGCGAGAAATATAACAACCCGATTTTGGGGTTAGTCAAAATAGTGGTCTCGGGAGCACAAATCCAAAGTCAGAGAAATTATTTTATTATTAATATAGAGTCATAGCATGTTTATATTAGTGCATGAAAAATTTGATGACCTAATTTTTAACATTTGTGAGCCCAATTGCGAAAAAGGACTAAATCGCATAAATTGCAAAAAACCTAATGTGATAGCTAAAGGTGTTATTTTATTAGAGAATCAAAATTAAGGGATTTTAAAGGGCAATTAAACCATTTTAAAGGAGCATAGTCGGCCATAGAGTTAAAGAGGAGACAAAATTTTAAAATTTGGTGGGTTAGGCAGCTTATTTTGACCAAAAATAGAAATAGATAAAATTAGGATGATATCATCCCTTTTCATCTTCTTCCTCCACCGAAATTCTCAGCAAAGAATGGGGTTTTAAGAGCTTGAAATTTCATAAACTTTAAGCCTTCACAAGTAAGTGATCCTAATGGCTTTTCTTAAAAAATTTTGTACTTTTGTGGCCTTGAAGCATGAGCTTTCAAATGAGGGTACTATTTTGCAAAATGATTAAGAGTATAGGGTTTTTCCATGAAAATATTTGTGATGTTTACTGAGTTTTTATGGAAGAAAATGAGTCTTGGGTGTCTTATAAACAACTTTTGTGAAAGGTGTTAGCATGAAAACACCTAAAAGGACTAATGTGCATAAGTTGTAAAATAGATAATAAATGTGTGAAATAGTGGGATTTGGAGTTGCTATAAGAGTCAAAGAGGTTTGGTTAGTCTTGAGAAATAAATAAATTCGATAAAAATCAATTTTCGAGGCTAAGGGTAAAATGGTCATTTTGTCAAGGTTTAGGGGAAAAATAGTCATTTTACCAAAGAAGTGAATTTTCGATTGCCTAATTTTATTTAGTGATTAAATAAGTGTATTTTGCATTCATAAATCAAGAAATACCGAATCCAAACCTAGACCGAGGGAAAGCCAAGCAAATCGACTAAATCGACTGGTGGCCACATTTTGTAATCCAAGGTAAGTTGTATGTAAATATTACAGCTACATTGATAATATATGTTTTTGAATTGTATCAAAATTATTATAGAATAAATTGCTTGACTTGTGGAAATGAGAAAATGTGATGAGGATAGAGATAGTAAAATTCCCGTTGGAACCCTAGGGAAATAAATCAAATATTCATGCCATGATGAAGGGGTCATTTGTGAGAGCTAGTGTAAGACCATGTCTAGGACATGGCATCGGCATTGAGACGAGTGGTAGAGTAAGATATGTCTGGAACATGCATCGGCCTCGAGACGTAAGCCAGTGTAAGACATGTCTGAGACATGTGTCGGCTACGAGATGATAGTTAGTGTAAGACCATGTCTGGGACATGGCTTCAACTTGAGATATAAGCCAGTGTAAGACTGTGTTTGGTATATGGCATCGGCATCTTACCCCACGTTTGAGGCTATGGTATATCTGATAGCATTTCGAATGGTTCAACGGTGGAAGTTCTGATTTCTAGCTAATGAGGAAAGTATAACCGTGTTGTGAGTGATACAGGTACCTATTTGGTATGTATAAAATGTGAGCCACATTATATGCCATATGATGTGTATTGAGTATTGATGAGTAAGTTTTGCTTAAGCCCACGTGTGTATTATGATACTTGTTGATGAATGGCAAAGTATTGTTGTATAATTATTTATATGCAATTTACTAAGCTTTATGCTTACTCCTTCTCCTTTTCTTCTTCTTATAGTGTCGTCTATCTAGCTCAAGGATCAACGAAAGTCAGAGATATCGATCACAATATCAATTGAAGCATTCGGTATAGTTTGATTCATATTTTTGAATATGGCATGTATAGGGTACTAGACTTGAGTTTTGTGTTGTTATTAATTTGGTCAAATGTGTTGGCTTGGGATAAATTCCTCATTTTGTATTAAGCCTTGAATGATGGCTAATATTCATTTTGATATATGCAAATGGTGTTGTGATCATGGATGAGTAGAATGCACAAATGGAATGTTATCTATTGTGGTTGATTTTATTGCATGAAATAGTCTTGTACTGGTTTTGGTTGCTTTCGTGTAGGTTGTGTAAGTAAGGTTGGCAAAGAGGCTTGGTAAATAGCTTGATTTTGTCCACACAGTTAGTCACACGAGCGTGTGTCTAGGCCGTGTGTGACACATGGCCAGCACCATTGGCGTATTTTCTAGCTGTGTGTCCCCTACATGTAAAAATTTCAAGTCAGTATGCATGATAGTAAACACATAGGTAGAGACACGGTCGTGTGTCTCAGCCATGTGAAGGGCACGGCTAGCACACGGGCGTGTGCCTTAGCCGTGTGACCCTTATGAAATGCTGACATCAGAAATAGAATGTCCAAGTTTTTGCACACGAGCTAGGACATAGGCGTGTCATGGCCGTGTGAAGGACACGGGCCAGGGACACAGGCGTGTGACAGGCCGTGTGAAAACCCCTGTAGGTGTGCATTTAAAATTAATTCCATACGGGTGAAGGACACGGGCGTGTCCCTATTTTTCTTAGGCTGTGTGAGACAAACGGGCCATTAGCACAGCCATGTTGGAACGGTCACACGGGCGTGTTGCCCCTCCCACACGAGCGTGTGCCCCTGTGACAAGTGACATTTTCTTATAGTTGTCAAAAGGACCCGGATTGGTCCCGAATGATTTTGGATGTATGTTTTGGGCCTCGTAAGCCCATGTTAAGAATATATTGATAAGTTTAAGAAAGTTTTAAATTTTCCAAGTCATGAAGACTTGGAATTGGTTGTAAGTATGAATTCAAGTTAGGTAATGCCTCATATTCTGCCCCCGCATAGGATATGGATTTAAGGTGTTATAGTCAATTATTTCAAACTAGGATCCCCGTTTTATGTCTCGTTTTTAGAAAAAAAATGCATGAGGCTTTGGGTACACATTTAGATTTTAGTACGGCTTTCCATCTGCAGTCAAATGGTAAGTCTGATAGGGTTATTCAAATTGTTGAAGATATGTTGAGAATCAATGTGATTGATTTTCAAGGTAGTTGGGAGAAGCATCTACTGATGGTTGAGTTAACCCTTATGTTGGACTGAGTTGGGTGAAAGGGAGATTTTGGGTACGGATTTGGTTTTGGAGATTGAGGATAAGATTCAATTAATTTGGGACAAATTAAAGGTGACTTATGATAGAAAGAAGTCTTGTGCTGACTTAAAGTAGAAGGACATCGAGTTCAGTGTAGGAGATCGAGTCTTCCTTAAGTTTCTCCATGGAAAATGGTTATGAGGTTTGGCCAGAAAGGCAAGTTGAGCCCTAAGTTCATTGGGTCTTATTGGATTCTTAAGAGGATTGGTCTAGTGGCATATCAACTTGAGTTGCCGTCAAATTTGGATTGTATTCATGATGTTTTCCATGTCTCATTGTTGAGATGATATCGATCTGACCCTTCTCATATTGTTTTAATTGAGGGTAACGAAGTTTGGCCGAATTTGTCTTTCGAGGAAGAGCCTACTCGGATTTTGGATCGTGAGGTTAAGGACCTTTGGCAAAACCATGGCACTGAAGAAGCCACTTCGGAGTTAGAGGACTCGTTTTGTCAACAATATCCTTATCTATTCAACCCAAGTAAAATTTCGAGGTTGAAATTACTATAAGTGTAACAACCCTTACCCGTATCTGATGCCAGAACAGGGTACGAGGCATTACCGGACTTAAACTCAAACAAACATTTGAAACCGGGGCATGAATTTCCATTCAAATTTAAAACTTTTCAATACATTCATATCGTCCCTTAAACGAGCCTACGAGGCCCAAAACATGCATTAGGAGTGGTTCGGGACCAAACCGAGAACTTTAGAAAACTTTCCAACACTTAGAAAATTTTTCATCAAAATAGGGGTCACACGCCCGTATGGCTTGGGACACGCCCGTGTGGCTAGGCCATGTGGTCACACACACCCGTGTCCCTAACTCGTGTAACTCTCTGTTTATGACATCATCAAAATCACACGCCCGTGTGGGCGATTTAATTTTCATAATTTTTCATAAAATAAGTGTAGACTTCACATGCCCTGGGCACACACCCATGTCCCTAGGCCGTGTCCTTTACACGGCTGAGACACACAGCCATCTCTCTACCCGTGTGGCCAATTCAGAGCTAAAATTCAAAATGCAGGGGACACACAACGGTATCACACAACGGTATCACACACCCATAGGGCAAGCCGTGTGTCACACACGGCCTAGACACACACCTGTGTGTCTAATCGTGTGGACAAAAATAAGGCTATATACCAAGCCATTTTGCCACCCTTACTTTCACCAACCTACACAACAACAAGCAATACAAATCCAAGTATATTCATACAACCAATGCAACCACAAACAAGTTATCAATGTATCATTTACATGCAACCATCTACCAAAAACAAACATCACCTACTTATCAACTAAATCCATGAAAATTCACACATCCATGAAAACATCATCATATGCATATATATATACTTAAGCCAATATTAGTCTATTTCAATGGCCATTTACAAAATGAATTATCAAATAACATAAGCCAACACTTTTGGCCAAATCAATTATGACACATAACAAAAAGACCAAGTCCCTATACATGCCATAACTCAAAATAATGTAATCATAAGTACCCAAAATGATAATTTGATAGTGTGAATGGATCTTTGATTGTCTTCGATCCCCGAGCTGGCTTGACGACACTGTAAGACAAGGGAAAAAGAAAGGGAGTAAGCTTTAAAGTTTAGTAAGTTCCTATGCAAATAATAGGCATCATAAACACATTTTAACATATATTTAACATAAAGCTAATTAACGTAAATGTCATTGTCAATTCATAATCAAGCTTAGCATAGATGTATTTAAAATCTTAACATCATAACTTACTCGATTAAACCAATCTGAGGTTTCATCACATATCAAGCTCATTGAGCATGAGTTTTGTGTACATACCTATACCAACTTGCAACATACCATTTTCTTCCACAACATACCATAATCTTTCATAACTTTAACATGGTCATTAATTACCCGTTGAACTACTTGGAATACTAAAGGATACTCGGGAAATCTCACACACATAGTATCGTACCAATGCCATATCCCAGATATGGTCTTACATGGGGTCTCATATCGATGCCAATAGCCCAACTATGGTCTTACACAAAATCTCAGATCGATGCCATAACCCAAATATAGTCTTACACGTAATCTCAACTAACCCTAATGTCATGACATTTGTATCCTATCTATTCCTAAGGTTCAACTGGGATATTTCTCACTTGTTGAAACTTTTTCGAATTCGTTCACAGAGCAAATCACATTTCATACAATAATAACACAATTAAATCATAAATAATAATGCATTATTTACATACAAACTTACCTCAGTACAAAAATAGGAGAAATGGATTTAATCGTCAAACACCGTATTCTTTCCCCAATCAAGGTCCAAACTTTGTTTTTATTAATCTATAATAGAAAATTTAGCTTCTTTATTATTCACATTATTCAATTCAATCCAAAAGTCATACTATGGCAAAATTACACTTTTTCCCTTAAACTTTGACATATTTATATTTTTGTCCCTAGGCTCATAAAATGAAATGTATCCATTTTCTTTGTTACACAAGCCTAACCGAACCATATATATGCTCATATCATCCCACATTTTTCATAAAATCATATTTTTACTACCCATTTTATAACTTTTTACAAATAGGTCCTTTTTAGGTATTTTCATGAAAAATCACTTAGTAAAAGTTGTTTATTGCGCATCAAACTTTTATTTTCTACCATTAAACATCAAAACACATGCATGTCACACATGGGTAAATTTTAAACATGAACCCTACTTCAAAATAATGGTAGAAATAGGTAAATCAGGTTACAAGGGCTTCAAAAATGTAAAGAACATTAAAAACGGGGCTACAATGCACTTACTATCAAGCTTGAACGTTGAAGAAATCCTAGCTATGGTGTCCTTATGAAATTTGGCCAAGGTAAAAGAAGATTGTAACACCCCGAATTTGGGCCTAGAAGTATTGGGCCTTGAGTGTGGGTCTGTAAGGAGGTTGTATTTAGGTATTTAATTGTGCAATGAAATGACACAATTAAATGTCTGCTTTAGTGGTTAATGACCCTGAGAAGTGTTGGAGAAATCTTGGGTTCAAACCTGGGCTTTAGCAAAAATTTTGGTATTAAGTGAAAAAAAAACCTGGATGCTTGGATGAGGGCCTTTTAAATTATTGTGTTAAATAAATGACACAAGGAAGCATGTGGTCTAGTGGTTGTAGCGTAATTAAGGTTGTATGGGAGCCTGGGTTCAAGCCTTGGCTCTTACAATATATTTTGGTTTTTTTTAAGGGAACCTGGACTTTGGCCTTTAGACCTTATAATTAATTGGGGATAAAATATGACACAAAAAGATCCTGTGGTGAAGTGGCAAGGTGGCGTCATAGATTTGGCAAGGAGGTCCAGGTTTCGAAACTCATGGCAATCAAAAAGCATTTATTTTGGTAATAGCGGGCGGCAAGAGTTGGTGTTGAATTTAAACTCTGATGTTGGAGGGATCCCACATTGGGAAGCTAACATAAGAGGGGATGCGAAGCTGGCTTTAAATAGAGAGAACCATGAGGAGAGTAGAGGTACCTTTCTTGGCTGATCCCTTTCGCTCTATGGCGTGCTCGTTTGGGTTGGGCGTCGGCTAAGAGTGCTCGGAGCGTGGATTAACTCCAGTCGCCAATCAGGTGTGTATTTCTCACTACTCTAGCTGTAGGATGGCTACTTCGGGCCGCGATGGGCCGAAAGGGGCTATGTGGGCCCAATGGGCCTACGGGCCCAATTGGATAAGTTGTTTGATTGTGTAGTAATATTAGACTAGGCTAGGTGAATCTCATATCTGTGGCTAGATTTTGGCTAAAAGGGCCACACGAGCGTGTGGGCCCATTTCGGCCGTAGGCCCATTCGTATTGTTACCCCTGGTTAGAATACTTTAGTTTACCAAATTACTAAAATGCCCTCAATTTGTAAAATTACCAAAGTACCCTCGATTTACAGAATTGCCGTTTTACCCTCGATTTATAGAGCTACCATTTTACCCTTGATTTATAAAATTACCATTTTACCCTCGATTTATAGAATTATCATTTTACCCTCGATTTATAGAATTACCATTTTACTTTCGATTTACAGAATACCCATTTTACCCTCGATTTACAGAATTATCGTTTTACCCTCGATTTATAGAATTACCATTTTACCCTCGATTTACAGAATTACCGTACAAAATTACTGAAATACCCATGGTTTACAAAATTACCTAAATACCCTTGATTAGTAAAATTACCAAAATACCCCTGGTTTGTAAAATTACTAAAATACCCCTGGTTTGTAAAATTACCAAAATACCCCTGGCTTGTAAAATTACCAAAATACCTCTAATTTGTGAAATTATCAAAATACTCTCGATTTGTAAAATATCGAAATACCCCTGTAGGGTAGAATTACCAAAATACCCCTGTAGGGTAAAATTACCGAAATACCCCTGTAGGGTAGAATTACTAAAATACCCCTGTAGGGTAGAATTATCGAAATACCCTTGTAGGGTAGAATTACCGAAATACCCTTGTAGGGTAAAATTACGGAGATACCCTTGCGGGGTAAAATTACCATTTTGCCCCTAGGGTGTTAAATGACTATTTTGCCCTTGTGGGCAAGTGACTGACTTGGACTGTGTGGTTGACGGATTTGATTGTGAATATATGTTGGTGATATGAATGCCTTGACTGTGATTGTTTGATTCAAATATGGGCATGACATTCTGCATACATGACATGTTGCATGGGTTGGGTTTTATAAAAATGGAGGAAGTGCTAAAAGGGCTTTGCCCCAGTTTACCGAAAAGGGCTTTGCCCTAGTTTACTGAAAAGGGCTTTGCCCCAGTTTACCGAAAAGGGCTTTGCCCCAGTTTATCAAAAAGGGCTTTGCCCTAGTTATTAAAAGAGGCTAGGCCTCCAGTTATAAGATAAAGCAGCTATGCTGCCAGTGGAGAGTTTGGTTGGGTGGGTTGAGTTATTCCCCACATGGAGAGCTTGGTTGGTACGGGTGGAGAGTAGCGGATGGTGGGTTGAGTAGTCTCCCCAAATGGGCTTGCATACATTCATTGTATTCCATGTGATTTTGAAATGGGCCTATGGGCCATACCATTTACAGTGAAGGCTTCGGCCCAGTGATTTAATTTATGAAAAGGCTCCGGCCCAGTAACTGTTAAATGAAAGGCTTCGGCCTAGTAAATGTCAAGACTAAATAGGGCTTTTGCCTAAATTGTACTGATACCCGTGTTATTCACTGTTTGTTTGTTATTGGGATTACACACTGAGTTTTCGTAAACTCACTCCGTTTCTAACTGTGCAGGTAATCCCTAAGCTTAGATGGTTTGGAGCTGCGAGGGACTCGAAGATGGCCATACTACTGTTTTTATTTCTTTTAATTTCAATTAGATTTCGTTTTGGGTTTTTAAATTATGTAATAAGGCCATAGGTGGGTTTTAAGTTTTAATTTGGATTGTGATTTCTTACACTAAACTGCTAGTCTAGGAAAACTCGAGATTTCAAAATGGCATGATTTTTCTAAGGAACACGAGCTTCCAACAAAAAAGTTTTCAAAATGCTTCCGCGATTTTAAATGAGGTAATATACCAAAGGCAAACAAATTGGTAAACGTTTTGATGAGAACTTTAGTTTAATAATAATAAAGGAATTTAGATTCAATAATGGATTTTCACCGGAAAGATCAAATTTGAAAAATGGTTTGATGTGACACACCAGATTCGGCCATAACGTCTAGGCCGGGTTTGGGGTGTTACAAAGATGGACACAAGTTTGGCTTTATTTTTCCTTTTTATTCTTTTATTTACTAAATGACCAAAATACCCTTTTTTCCTTCCTTTGAAAATTTGTCTCTCCATGTCCATTTTTGTCCATTAACTTAACAAATGGTCTAATTACCATCTAAGGACCTCTAATTTAAAATCTCATAGTAATTGGACACCTTTAACATGTAGAACTCAACTTTTGCACTTTTTATAATTTAGTCTTTTTGACTAAATTGAGTGCCCAAACGTCAAAATTTTCAAACGAAATTTTCACAAAATCATTTCGTGAAATTGTAGACCATGAAAATATAATAAAAATAAATTTTACTGCGTCAGATTCGTGGTCTCCAAACCACAATTTCGACTAGCCCAAAAATCTGGTTGTTACAATAAGGGGGGAAGAGTTATAACATCCCAAATTTATGGTTTAAAGTTTGTTAAATTATTTCAAGAATGAGCTATTACTATAGTTTTTAAAAGAAAACAAGGAGACAATGCAATTCTCTTAGAAACCTGAGTTCAATTCCTGTCACTTGCAATTGTTAATTTTTATCTTTCTATGCTACTTTTTCTCCTTATTTTGCGATGCCCAAGCGTAATAAACATTGGTATTTATATCACTCTATCTTTGTTTTTTTAGCTCTTTTCTCTATTTATTCACTCATTTTTCGATATCCCATCTTTGTCCTCTTTCTCTTAACAATTTTCATTTTTTCTCTGAGATTTCACTATAGTTGTGTTGCCCCTTTGCTAAAGGCTTTTCTTTTTTTTTTCCAGCCACTTTATTGGTTGTTTTAACCTCCTAAACTAGCCCTATTTTCTGCCCTAGGACTCAAACTCGGTATTTAGAGGATTCATGTTGGATTTTGAATAAAAGTATTTTAGACTTGATTTTTATAAGTTTTATTGGTTTTGTATAATTTTATATGGACTATGGCTTGGGTTTGGACTTGGTTTATTTTGGAACTCTACATATGAATTGGATAACTCTGAAACTAGCTAAATTAAACAATTTGGTTAATCAAGCAAGAAGCGTGTTTTTAAATAAAAGTTGTAAACAATGTACTTTTCCATTGCTAAGCTAGAACTTTGAAAAGCATTCAATCGAAAAATCATACATGTTTCCAAATTTCATAACAATACTACAATTTAGACATTAGATTGAATTTGGCTGAAGGACTAACTTTTTTTCTAAAACTAAGATAATCCGCTGGATTTCTTGAAAATAAGAAATTTTTTTAAAATGGTACAAATTTTTAACCAATTGTTTTCTAGGCCACCTGGATGGCCAATGTAACCTTAAAAATTTGGCCAAACACCTAGGTCGGGTTTGAGAGGTTACAAAATTATTATTGTATATGCTAATAGTTGAAATCTTAAAGAGTTGATCGTCTGATCCATCAGTTGGGTGTTACATTTTTACTGGTATCAGAGTTTCAGTTTAGCCAATTCTCATATAAGAATTTGAGAAGGAGAGCTCCGATACATATGTTACATTATTCTAGCTTAGTCCCTTAAATCGTTACTAAATTAAATTTGTGTTACGTAGCCAGACCTACAGTCAAATTTAGTAGTTATTTTAGTGTATTTTATTCAATCGAAGTTATTCATTTTATTTTCCTTTGCAAGCGCCGAGATTCATTTTCCTAATCGAGAGATTTGTTTTTTCGCTCTTAATCAATACAAATTAGGATTATTTTATATCTCTTTTGTCTTTTGATTTATTCATGTTATTTACATGTTAACATCAATTTAGTTTGAGATTATGAATATCATGAGTAGCTAATTCCCTTAGGGGAGATGAACCAGAGGATGGGGGAGTGATTAACGGAGAATTAAAGGTATCCTACAAAATTAGTTGGTATTATGCATTCTTAAACCCTAGACTTGACAACGCTAGGAAGTAATCAAATGTTAAATGATGTGGGAAGATACGAGATCACTGTCAAATGTACGAACGTTGACTAGAAAATAGTACACCAAAATATATTGAATTAAAGTAGTGGTGTTTGCAAGTATAGGAAGTAAAAGAAAGATTGAATTCAAGTTGTTAGACTTGAAAATGAAAGATTTGGATCTGATCTAAAAAGAAGAAATAAAGAAATTTAGTAATAAAGAAATCAAAAATAGTAAACAAAGAAATTTGAGAATAATGAAAAAATAAAAATTCTAAATAAATAAGATATATAAATTAACAAAAACAAAGTGGAAAATTGAAGAGTAAACCAATGGATCTGATTGATAGAAGGATAAATTTCCAATTGAACACTTTGAGCTATAAATCCCTACAAACTCAATTAATGAATCTAATCTGTCCTCCAATAAATAATCCTTGGCAAATTGAAGGGTGAAGAATGAATTCTCACAACTGCTTAAAGAAAATCGAGAAGAAACCTACTTCTAAAAATCATAAGAAAAAGATCTTGCACAAAGAACCAAACTCCAAGAGTTGCAAACTTTATAAATGAAAACAATGTCCCTAATGAACAATGAAGAAGCATATATATAGGCTAGCTAAATACATCTAAATAAAACTCTAAAGTATATTGAAAATCTAAGTAATCTACATAAGTAGTAGTTTTAAACTAAAATTTCTTGTTTTACTAAGAAATGAAAACTCCTAAACAACTTAAAATACTTAAACAATATCCAAAATTCAGAATAAATAACTAATAAAATGATAAAACATAATAAATAAAATATTGGACTCATATATAATAGAAATTAAGCCTAAAAATTGAACCCAATATGATTTAAACATGAATTGAAAGCCCAAAGCTCGGAATTACCGTCATAATCTGGTAAAAAAATTCTTGTTGCGTAATCTTCATTAAAACGGTCATAACTTAAGCTCTCAAACTTGCAATCGAGTGATCCAAAGTGCATTTTAATATAAGAGATAGATCTTCTATCACCATAAGACATTTCAACCCAAAAATGGCTCGATGCTATCCAAAAAGTTGTTGCAAATTTGTTGATTTCCTAAACTTAAAAATTGGCAGCTTCGATGAATGGAATTTAATAAATTTCACCCTATCCAAAGATGTATCATTTCCCCTTTCTCGAAAAGGTTCATTCTCAAATCTTGGTTTGATTTTCTTGGTGTAACACCTCTATTCCATCTTCGTTGCCAAATTAGGGTCATAGAGTATTATCGAGCAAAACAGAACATTTAACTTCACAACAGAAACAATTATACAAATTAAATGTTAACATATAACAGTTGAACTAATATTGGAAAAAAATACACTTATAGGCTTTAAATCAAGTCTACGGAGCCTTAAAAATAGTTTTCAAATAATTTGGGACCAAATAAAAACAAATCAGATGATTCTGGGAAAAAACAATGAAAATTTGAAAATCATAGGTCACACAATGGCCAGGCCGTGTGACATAGTTTAGAAAGTGTGAACATTCAAAGTCTAGACACATGGCTGTGTCCCAACCTATGTGTCTACCTATGTGTATATTCAAAACAGGTCCACATGGCTATGTCACAGGCCGTGTGCCAAACCGTGTTTGCTTTCGATGTTGGGTCACACGGTCGTGTGTCAACCCATGTTACATATTGACTTAAGGCACCAAACCATGTCACAGGCCATG
Source organism: Gossypium hirsutum (assembly GCF_007990345.1). Taxonomy (NCBI): domain Eukaryota; kingdom Viridiplantae; phylum Streptophyta; class Magnoliopsida; order Malvales; family Malvaceae; genus Gossypium; species Gossypium hirsutum. The sequence goes on from NC_053431.1 coordinate 85,671,519, forward strand.
TCTTAGACCATTTGAAACCTACACCTAATATCAAAATTACGCACTACTGTATAATGTGACAGTGTGTGGCACACGGTCGTCTGACAGCATATGTCCCAGCCCTGTGAAGCTAAATAATTTCATTTTCAAGCCAAAACAACAATTCTTACTTAGACACCAAGCCACCCCATTTTCAACCAAAATGACCTATTCAGAAACACCTTTAACACAACTAAAACATACCAAATTAATAGAATTAATATGCAAAACCAATGTATCATTATTGATATCACAATTGTCACACAAATACCATAAGTACATCACCTAAAGCTTACCTTTACAGACATTTAACTTATTTAACTACCATGATACCATCACCTAATTCCAAACACATAACATAAACAAGTCCAACAACACATACTACCTATTACAATAGCCATACCACATTTTAACATCATTAAAGATACTAAATCAAAACAATGTCTAACCAAGAGCACAAGCATTTACACACAAAAATAATATCATCATAAAACTTAGCTTACCAATTCACAACCATAAGAGCTTAATTACACTTTAACTAACATGTTAACCTTAACCACATCAAACCCTATATACATGCCACAACCAAAATGACTCAAAAACAAAAGCTACCAAAAAGAGTCTTGATAATGTGAGCGTTGAAGTTGATCCGTTCGAATTACTCCACAAGACGTTAACTACAGAAACAAACAAAACAAAACAAGTAAGCTTATATATCTTAGTAAGCCCATATTCAAACTTTAATTTAACTTACCTTATCTTATAATAGATCACTAATTAACTTAAACCATTATAATTCTGACAATCATTCCCAAAAGTCATATCTCATTAGTACCAAAATATTCAAACATATAACTCAATATTCATAATGGCTCAAGGCAAAGCAATCTATGTTACCACACATATTCATGTATACACAAACAAATCATTATACATACATTCAACTCAAAGAATAATTTTACATTTAAAAGCACAATTTCATAGCCCATTGAACTATAACAAATTGACTCAGATGCTCTGCTTTCCTCCAAAACACATCGAGAGCATCGTAATGCTATCAGAGGCATCAAAGTCCAATCCTGTACAAGCGCGAACTACTTCCCCTATTAGCATGTCAATCGTATCCTAATCATTTACTACGTTCAATTGGGCATTATAATTTAATTCAAACATTTACAACCAAAGGCACTTCGCAACTTCCTTATACTTATAATAAATTCATCAAACTCATTTCCAAAAACATATAAACACAACATTCACCAATTATCAAATACTTGTTTCTCACTTGTACTAATTTGCAACATTTAAGAATTTATTACTTATTAGCAAAATTTCATATTAACTACAATTAAATCATCACATATTAATACAATACATAAATAAGAACATATCTATATTTTATACTATGAACTCTCCTACTAATTGCTATCGGTTTCCTCACAGGGACTACTTTGTAAATTTCCCCTTTTCATGGTTATTGTCTTTTTTACTCGATTCTTGATCTATAATGATTAAATTCAATATATAAATTCAATTACACCATCAAACTTATTTTGATGCATATATCCTTAAAATTTCATAGTTAGAAATTTTCCCTAAACTTTTTTATTACTCTCAATTTAGTCATTAAATCCGAAACTTTCAAAGTTAACAAAATTTCACAAACGCTTATGCTAGCCGAATTTATTCTTATTTTATTACAATCCAAAGTTGTCCAAAAGTAACAAGAATTCCATATAAATTTTAATATTTTATCAAATTAATCATTTAACTAAAAACTAACAAAATCACTTTAGAAAATAATCCTAAACATCAACTAAGACTACAAATTCATCATTTATGTGACAGCCCGTTTTTCAGTGATGTCAGAAATAGTGGTTTCAGGGCCACAAATCTGAGAAGCAAGCCCGTAAATATTATTATTTAATATTTACGAGTAAATTATAGTAATAAAATAAATTTTGATTTGGCAAATTATGTTATTTGAATGAAAAATTAGATTCAAATGATATGTCCTTAAAGTCGAGTGGTTTTAAAAAATGAGGTATCGGGACCTCGTTTCTATAAACCAAGCCGTAAATATTTTATTAAATATTTATGGAGTGTTATTAAGGTTGTATTAAAGTTTTGTTAAGAAATTTTAATGTTTAGATAGTTAATTTAATTAAAAATGACTAAATTGTAAAAGCTGCAAAAGTTGATTTCTATTAATTAAATGGGTCAAATGGTTATGAGCAGTTGAACTAATGGAATTTGATGGTAATTATACCAATTTATTTTATAGTGAATGGCTTTGATGAGTAAATGCATGAAATTTGGTTTGTTTTTAAAGGATAAATTAGTAATTTAGAAAATTAGTAACAAAAATTAAAAGAAAACAAAGGTGGTCATCTTCTTGCTAGAGTAAATGAATGCCAAAAATTCCATGGGAGAGCATTGAAGGTTCAGCCAAACACATTTCTTGCATGCTTGTGACTTTGAGGTTCGTTTTTAGTAATTTTTACGTTTTTGAAATCGTTGCAGCTTAATCTAGCTAACCTAGGGATCAATTTGTTAAATTGTCAAATGTTTAGAATTTTACCATTGATGAATTTGATATTTTTTTCAAATTTTATGGTAGAATCTTAAGCTTGGTTGCTAGATAGAACAATTTTGTAAAACAATTTTTGGTAATTTTAATGTTTAAGGACTAGAATGTGAAATTAGTAAAAGTACAAGGACTTGCTATAAATTAATAGTAAATATGGGTTGTAATAGGGTTCTAAACAATTTATCTAAACAATAAATTTAGTAAAAATGGTTAATTTTCATGTTTTGGGCTTAGGGACTAAATTATATAAAAGTAAAATATTGGGGGCAATTTTGTAAAATATCAAAAAAGACTTAATTTCATAAATTGAATTGATTTTTTCTGTTTATATTAGTGAATTGAATGGAATTATTATATTAGATCAAGAATGGGTAGAAAATTAAGGAGAAGAGAGAATTACCAAATAGCCCTTGTATTTAATCGTTACTGCATTTTAGTTTGGTAAGTTCGTATGAATTGTTATTGCTTAAATGTTGTTTAAATTGAATGTTTATTGTGTTATTTTAATGTAAATGAATCATTATACAAATGTATCAATGTTATGATGAATTGATGGATATTGAGCCCCTGTTGAACCTTAGGAACTTTTAGGATACAAATGACTTGTCATTAGGGATTTCATGTTTCAGGTGCTGGTCTTGAATGTCCTACCGATGGTTGAGGTCCTGCATTTGTTGTGAATTCTCCATAGCTCATGTGAGCAGCATTTTGTAGCTTACATTCTGACCCACAGCTCATGTGAGCAATGATGTAAAGGAACAGTTACAGTTATATATAAAGCCACACTTTATGTGAGCTTTCCCATGAATCTAATGAAATTCTAGAGGGTTCAACAGGTAAGAAAAGGAATGGAATGGTAAGTGACTAAATGGAAAGGTTCGTGACTATATAAAAGGGTTTAAAGCTTATGTGATGTAGTTTTTGCAATTCTACTTATGATGTAAATGAATTTATATATGTTGTTGATGAACCTATTAACATGTGAGTTTTGATGATGCTTGAATAGGCTTGCACTAAACTTACGGTACTGGAAATGGTAAGTATGCAAATGAAATGAATCATGATCTTATGGTAACGATGATGAATTAAATGTTATGTTTATACATGGTTGATCTCATATATATCATGAACAGGTATGCTAACTTGCAAGTTTGATGGTGTTGTATAAGCTTTTACTAAGCTTACGACATTGGTAACGGTTTTTACTTGTTCTATAAATTTTATTATTGAAATGGTAGGCTATGTTTTAAGTTTATATAAGCTTATTAAGTATTCATTGCTTCTGTAGTCATTTTCCTTGATTTACAGATTATCGAAAGCTTAATTGGTTGCAAGTTCGTCAGAGATATATCACATTATCCAATGGACAGTTCAGTAGTTGTTGAGTAATTTGGATAAGGTTTATAATGGCATGTATAGGGTGATTTTTAATGGTATTATGGTGCATGTGTTAATGGTGTTTTGGTATATATAAGCTTTGGAAAGCTTTGTTAGTTTGGTACACCTTAAAGCCTTACCAAGTTATGTGATTTTAGTTAACTTAAAGTATTTGTTGATATGGATATCTTGGCATATTGATGATGGTTTGAAAATGGACACTTGTGACATGATTTAGTTCATATTTGAAATAGGTTAGTATGTATGGAAATGGAAATAAACATGTATAGGATGAATATGTAAATGGTAATTTGGTATATTTGTACCTTGATGTTTATGTATGGTTGATGGAATTATAATGCTTGTTTAAGGAAGTCCTTTTGGTCATTTTTAATGATGGATGTGTATGACATTTTGGTACAAGATGTTGGCTTGGAAATGGTCAATTATGATGTGTTTTAGGCACATAATAGAATGAGATCTTTATGCATAGAATTAGGTAATGTTCACATGTTTTGGTAAAGTCTTGTTAGAATTGTGGTGCCTTTGAATGGCATATTGATTAGTTGATTTAGGGTCATGAAATGTCATTTTGATGTATGATTGGATGATGTTTAGGTCCCTTTAAGGTGTGCAAAAATGGATTGAATGTTTATGCATGAAATGGCTTGATTTTGGGTAAATTTTGGTCCACAAGGCCTAAGACACGAGCATGTCTCACACGGCTTGGCGATACGGCTGTGTGTTATTTGATGACTTCCTTAGGTTGCAAGTTAGTGAGTTACACGGCCTGACACAAGGGCGTGTGACCCAACTCAAAGAGTTATAGGAGTGAGGACACAGGCTGGGACACGGTCATTTGTCCCTAGTTCGATTGTTACATGACCACGTGATCCCTATTTTTAAATTTTGCATGTTTTTCCTAAACTTTCCAAATTATTTCAAATTAGTCCTGAATTGTTTCTAAATTACTTTTAGGGCCTTGAGGGCTTGATTTAGGGACAATATGCATGTATATGAATGGTTTATGATATGTTTAAGTTCTTAAACGATATTATGTTGCATGGTTTTCGGTTGATCGGTAATACTCTGTAACCCTAATTCGACGAAGGATATGGGAAAGGGTTGTTACAATTTAACTTCAAAAATACCTATAATTCATCAGTGGTAAATTCCAAAACCTTTAACTATTTTATAAGTTAATCCTTAAGTTAGCTAAATTAAGCTACAACGATTACAAAAACATAAATTTCTTAAGAAACAGATTAGAAAAATGCTTACATGCATCGAACTAAGTTTTTCTTCTAAATTTTAGTGGTAAGAAACACTAAAGAAAATGATGCCTTATTTCTATTTTATTTTACTTAAATTTATTTAATTACAAAATTGCCCTTCAATTAAACATACATTTTTAGCATTTTTCATGCCTTAATTGTCCATGCCAAATAAGAACGGTATAATTTCCATTTAAAACATTCCACTTATGTGATTTAAAGCATCTAGTCACTAATAATTAAAATATAACTAAATTTTACAACTTTCACAATTTAGTCCTTTTCTTTAATTAAGAAACCAAACAATAAAATTCACGAATTGAACTTTCAACTACTAATATAATAACTTCGTAAATATTTAATGAAAATATTTACGAGCTTGGTTTTCAAAAACGAGGTTTCAATACTTCAGTTCCCAAAACCAGTTGATTTTCAAGACAGCTACTTGTATTTAACAATTTATTTAATTAACTAAAATTCACCAAATCAAAACTCGATGTCAAACTATAATTGACTCATATGAATTAAATTATAATTATTACGGACTTACTCGTCAGATTTTGTGGTCTTGAAACCACTGTTTTTGACACCACTGGAAGCGGCCTGTTACAACTCTCCCCCATTAGAAAATTGTATCCTCAAAATTTCTTACTTGAAAATAAGTTCGGAAACTATGATTTTATAGATTCTTCTATTTCCTACATAGCTTCCTCAACTCTGTGTCAACACCAAATACCTTAACTAGTGGAACACCTTTATTTCGGTGTTATTTCATTTCCTAAGTTGCAATTCAATTTCAACCGTAGACAATACATGGGATGGATCAAAATGATAACGTCAAAGCATCGAAACATGGAAAACATTGTAAATTCTGTCAAGTTCTAGCAGTAATGCCAAGCGATAAGCTACGAGTTTAATTCTTTCTAAACCTTCATACGATCCAATAAATTTTGGATTGAGCTTTCATTTCTAGCCAAATTGTAAAACTTTTTTCTACTACGAGACTTTCAAAAATACTTTTTCACCAATGGAAAACTCAATATATTTACATTTTAAATCAACATAGATTTCTAACTATCAAATGCAGCTTTCAAATTATCATGAATGATTCTCACTTTACCTTCAACTTCTCGAACCAAATCAACCTCTTTGCTTTCTTTCATTTAATTTAGACCAGCACAATAGACTTCTGCATTTCCGACCATATAAAGCCTCGTATGATGCCATTTCTATGCTTGCTTGATAACTATTATTATAGACAAATTCAGCTAATGGCAAATACTGCTCCCAACTACCTTTGAACTCAATAACACAACATCGTAACATATCTTTTAAAATTTGAATTACTCGCTCAGACTGACCAACTGTTTGCAGATGAAAAGCAATACTAAAATTCAATTTGGAACCAAAAGCTTCGTATAATTTACCCCAAAATCTAGAAGTAAATCTCGGATCACGATATGATATTATTGATAGAGGAACGCTGTGTTGTCCCACAATTTCTACAACATATAACTTTTCCAACTTCTCAAGTGAATAGTCAAATCGAACCGGTATAAAGTGAGCTGATTTCATCAATCTATCCACTATAACCCATAATGAATCTTTTCTGCTTAGAGTCAATGGTAACCCTGAAACAAAATACTTAGTAGTCCACTCCCATTTCCACTTAAGAACCATTAAGGTTGTAACAAACCTAATGGAACCTGATGTTCTGTTTTCACCTACTAGCAAATCAAACATCTAGCTACAAATTCTGTGATCTCCCGTTTCATACCAAACCACCACTAGTGTTGCTTCAGGTCATACATTTTGTAACTCCCAGGATGTATTGAATAAACACTACTATGAGCTTCATTGCACAACTTTTATCTTTACTCGGAATCTTTTAGTACACAAAAACGTCCACGAAAATATAAATAATCATTGGTTCCAATATCAAAATTAGTTGTCTGCTTGTTATTCACAGCTTCACGTTTCATTAACAAATTAGAGTAATTCTTCTAAAGTTCTTGAATATCTGACAAGAATACCAGCCTCACTTTCAATTCAGCCAAAATGGAACCAACAGAATCCGCCGTTAAGCTTGCATTCAAAGCTCTCAAGGAAAACAATGATTTACGACTCAATGCATCCGCTACAATATTTGCTTTCCCAGGATGGTAATCAATTACTAACTCATAATCTTTTAATGATTGGAGCTACCTTTTTTCCATAAGTTTAAATCTTTCTGAGTCATCAAGTATTTTAGGCTTTTATGATTAGTAACAACATGACATTTCTCTCCATATAAATAGTGTATTCAGTTCTTTAACGCAAACACAACTACAACAAGTTCCAAATTGTGAATCGGATAATTCCATTCATGAGGTTTTAACTGCCTTGAGGCATAAGCAACCACTTTCCCATTTTGCATCAGAACACAGCCTAAACCACAAAGAGAAGCATCATTATAAACAATAAACTCTTTTTTGGTTCCAAGCTGAGTCAGCACTGGAGCTTCAGTCAACATATTTTTCAATTGATTAAAACTTTTCTGACACTTATCGAACTAGATAAAATTAACATCTTTTTTCAATCACTTTGTCATCAGAGCTTCTAAAATAGAAATTTTTTTCACAACATGCCGATAATACCCCGCCAGGCCCAAAAAGTTACGTACTTCAATAACATTCTTCAAAAATTTCCAATCAACAATTGCCAATATCTTATTTGGATCAGCTCAAATACCATCATTAGAGATTACGTAACCCAAAAATCTAACCTCCCATAGCCAAAATTTGAATTTGTTGAATTTCACATAAAATTGTTTTTAACATAGAGTCTACAACACAATTCTCAAATGCTCAACATGATCTGACTCGTTCAACGAACATATTAGAATATCATCAATGAATACCTCAAAAAATCGATCTAAATAAGGTTGAAATACTCGGTTCATCAAGTCCATAAATTTAGCTGGAGCATTAGTCAAACCAAACGGCATTACAAAACATGCATAATGTTTGTATCGAGTTTTGAATACAGTCTTCAGTACATCAGGATCTTTAACTCGCAATTGATAATATCTGGATTGCAAATCAATTTTTGAAAACTCTGAAGCTCTCTTTAACTGATCGAATAAATCGTCAATACAAGGTAATGGATATTTATTCTTGATGGTAACTCGATTAAGTTACTAATAATGTGTGCATAATCTTATCGACCCATCTTTCTTTTTCACAAACAGAATAGGTGCACACCAAGGTGGCACACTCGGTCGAATGAAACTGTGGTCTAATAATTCTTGCAACTGTGCTTTTAACTCTTTCAACTCTATAGGAGCCATTTTGTATGGAGCTATTGAAATTGGAGGTCTTCCCGACACAAGTTCTATTACAAATTCAACTTCTCTATTCGGTGGAAGTTCTGGTAATTCTTCGGGGTAAACATCAACTTACTCTTTGACTATCGGTACCTGATCAATTTTTTATTCTATCACTCGTGAATCAAGGATATATGCTAGATAAGATTTACACCCCTTTTTTTATCAGCTTTTGATCTGACAATGTTGAAATCACATTTTTCATACAATCTATCCCATCAACTTTTACACAAATAAATTCACCACTCGGATGTTTCAAAATAACTTACTTCCTTTGACAACTCACTATCCATTCCCAAAATAAGATCAAAATCATCAAATGGTAATAGCATCAAACCAGCAGGAAAGTCGTAATCCCAAACTTTTAGTGGACATAGCTTACAAATCTGGTTAACTAAGACACACTGACCAAGTGGAGTTGTTACCTTAACTGTATAATTAGTTAACAAAACAGGTAAATTATTTTTCTCTACTAATGCAGTGCATATATATGAATGTGTTGACCTAGGATTAATCAATGCATATATATCAATATCAAAAAGAGTGAAAGTACTAACAATAACATTTGGAGTAGAAGCTTCTTCTCGAGCTCTAATTGCATACGCTCTGGCAGGTGCTGTAGCTTCAGATTGTTCATTTGTATCAACAATGTTTCTTCGACCAGCTGTAGAATTTCTATTATTTCCAAGTCGTCTACCTCTTTGCAGAGTAGCTTTAGGCTTGGCAGTCTGATTTCCTAAGTCATTATCTCATTTTGGACAATCTTCGAGAAAATGATCAGGAGATCCCCATCTGAAACAAGTTCCCAACTTAGCTCGACATTTTTCAAAATGACTTTTACCACATTCTTCACAAACAGTATTCTTTACATTTCTCACACTACCTACACTAGTGGTTGTGTGACAGCCCTAAAGTGACCCTAGTGGGAAAGCGGTTTCGGGACCGCTAAACCGAGTCACTAAATTTTTTGAATATGATAATTATTGTCTAAAATATGTGAATATGTATGTGTGAAAGTTTTAAGCTTCGATTTAGTTAATTGCATGTGAATTTAGTTAATAGGACTTATGTGTGACACTTTTGAAATGTGATAGGTTAATCTATAAGGATCTATTAGTGCATGTAATCAAAAGGGTGGACTTGCATGTCAAATTCCCCACTTAATTAGTAGTGGCCGGCCATGACAAGGAGGGTGGACAAAATGTGATGGGTAAAACATGTCATAAACATGTTGTGTTAATGCTTTATGTTAGAAGTGATAAAATAAGGAGCATGGTAATAAAATAATGAAAAGGAAAATGATGAAGAAAAAAAAGTTCTCATATTGTTGAACTTGGCCGAATAGAAGAAAGAAAAAGAAGGGAAAGAGCTTGGAGAAAATCGGCTATGGTGGTTCACTAGACTAAGGTATGTTGATGTTGTTCCATGAGATTCATGCATATTTTTAGTTGTTAGCTTGAGTTCTACCTATCCCATGGTTTAAATCTTTGCTATGAGATGGAGATGATATTCGGCCATGGGTGTTGTCTTCTTGGTTGGTGTTTGATGTTGTGGTGATGAGGCATGAAGATGAGCTAAGTTTCGGCTAAGGTGGGCTTGTGTTGATGTCATTTGCATGCTAAGTGTGAAGCTTTGTAATGATACATGTGATGGTGATTGATGACTCTTGGATTTTCTTTTTAGCATTTTTGAGTTAGACATTAAATTCTTTGTTTAAGCCATGACCAAAATTGAAATGGTATGGTGTCTTGATGCATTCGGCCATGGTAGGAAGTAGATGAGAATTGGTAGTAAGGTGAAGTGCAAATGTTAGTATTTGATTACTAGTGTATATATGTGTATTAGCCGAGTTTTGAACTTGAAACAAAATGGTATGTAGTCAATACAAGCAACCATATTTGTAGGAAGTATTAAGCATATAATCGGCCTCAACATAGACATGCATATTCGGCCACATGAGGTAGATTGGTGTTGCATGTATTCGGTTAGAGGCAAGCATATTGATGCTTTTATCGTGGCTTAGATAATCGGCTAAAAGAGAGTGTGGGCTAATATGTTGAGTTGATTCATGATTTCATATATATGTGACTCTAATGTCTAATGTATATATGGGTTAAGTACCTTGAGTTTCTTTTTTTGATGTTCAAATGATTAAATCAATTTATTTGTTAAATTAAGCTCAAAAGCAAAGGGGAACTAAATCCGACAAAGGAAAGGAGAAGGTGATCGAATAGACGTTGAAATCGTTCGGCAACATCCGAGGTAAGTTTTAGAGTAATGGAACTTAGATTATGATTCGATTAGGTCATGACATATAGGTATGACAAGTAGACGGTGATATAATGATTCTACTTGAATTATATATTGAGGTGATTAGTTTGTACCTATGACGGGTAGCCGAATGTGTATAGAGATCATGTTATAAAGCCAATCAAAATCGTGTTCTTTGTATGTGGCTATTGAGCCGAAATTAGTAGTGTGATAAGTGTCTTGTGTTTGAGCTTTGGCAATGAAAATGAAATATGGATGTGTCATGATTATTTGATATATGTGCATGGTTATTCGAATGATATCCGGGCTAAGTCCCGAAGGCTTTTATGCTAGTGACTATATCCGGACTAAGATCCGAAGGCATTGTGCGAGTTGCTATATCCGGGCTAAGACCCGAAGGCATTTGTGCTAACGACTATATCCGGGCTAAGCCCCAAAGGCATTTATGCTAGTGACCATATCCGGGCTAAGACCCGAAGGCCTTGTGCTAGTGGTTATATCCGGCTAAATCCCGAAGATACTTGGGTTTGGGAATGAGCGATCTTGCTGTAATAATTTCAATTAATACGCTCGTAAAATCCCAACGATGAGGTATGTTTCGTATGTGCATTGAAATAATTGATTCCTTCTAAATAGTATTCACTCAATCGATTAACAAGCTTCCGGCTTTTAGTCAAGTTGATTCCTTATGTATGAATATAAGGGTTGGAAATGTGAAGTAGGTATGATTGTGAGAATATGTGTATATGAAATTATTCGTTTAGTTGTATGAATGCTATACTTCAGTTGTTCATGATTTCATTACTCAAAACTTACTAAGCATTAAATGCTTATTCCGTTTCTTTGATTCCTTGTTTTATAGATTTTGGTTCGTCAGCTATCGGACTCGAGTTTGTCGAAGTCGAAGTCGTCCACACTATCAAAGCCCTTTTGGTACACTTTTGGTTGAACTCTGAAAATGGCATGTATAGGACTACCCATTTCGTTGTTGGTCATGTACCCTTTGGTTTTGTATAAATTTGGATAGCCATGCGAAAATGGCTTATATACACTTTGAGCATAGCATTATAATCGTTTTGTATGTTGTTCATTGAGAGGTATGGAAATGTTTGGTAACGATTAGCCATTGGAATGGTTAATCATGATCATTTTGGTGCTTTGTATGACAAATTCTAGTTGATTCATGGAAAACCATGAAATAGGTAAAGTTTACCTTAAAAATAGATGCTGACAGCAGCAGTGGTGTGGATTTGAAAAATCACTAAAAATAGTAGGAATGAAATTAAATAGTGAATAAATTATTTAATTGAACATTGATGAATCTGTTTTCATATGGAAGAAACGAAACAATCATATGAGTCGTATTTTAAGAGATATTTAATTTTTCGTGGAACAGGGCCAGAGCGATTTCTGGATCCCCTGATATGACTTTGTAAATTCACTATAAATTAACCAGAGATAATTAGAGGTCATTCCATATATGTATAGATTCCTTCTTGAGTCTAGTTTCGTTAGAAACAAACGGCATAAGTAATGAAGCTTGTACAGGAAGATATATAAGTCGTAATGCATGAAGGTCAGAGCAGTAGAACCCTGAAAAAGGGGAGACTTTAACTAATAAACTGTACTAATTGGCTCGACCAAAAATTCTAGAAAAAACAATTTGTAGATGGATATATGAGTCTAGTTTCAGGTAAAATTTACAAAACTGGTTTTCGAGTTTTGGAACACAAGATATGATTTTTAAGGTAATAGTGACGCAGTTAGCTAGCTTGTCTGGAAATTTTTAAAATGGACTGTGAAAATAAATTAAATAAGTCCGTAAATACCTCGTGTTCGACTCCGGCAACGGTCTCGGGTACGGGGTGTTACAATTTTATTGGTATCAGAGCTACGGTTTAGTCGATTCTAGGACTACCGTAATACGTTTGGGTCTAGCTATACATGCCATTATGCGATTATTTGATAGTGTGGTGATTTCTGACAATTGAAAATGTGTTTATTTATAGTAATGGATCCCGATCCCAACCGAGCGGTAGCTGATGATCTTGAGAGTGTAGCACCTGCTCCTGCACAAGGGACAACGCCGGCGGACTCCCAACCTATTGCTAGTAATCCGAATGATAAAGCTAGACAAGCTTTTATAGCGTGATGAATGATTGGTTCAACCAATACATTCGAACTAATACGGCTGTTCCACAACCTCCATTCCCGACTAATACCACCCTCGCACCTACAATACCTCCGGCAACTGACCAAATAAGGTCAAATAAGCCCCCAGTTGATAGAATCTGAAAACACGGGGCTACTGAATTTAAAGCTACGGACAGCGATGATGCCGAGCAAGCTGAATTTTGGTTGGACAACACTATTTGGGTACTCGATGAGCTATCTTGCACACCCGATGAGTGCCTAAAGTGTACTATCTCCTTGCTACGTGATTCTGCCTACTATTGGTGGAATACGTTGACTTCTGTTGTGCCCAGAGAGCAAGTAACTTGGGAGTTTTTCCAAACTGAGTTTTGGAAAAAGTATATCAGTCAGAGATTCATGGATCAAAAACGGAAGGAATTTCTTGAACTTAAACAAGGTTCCATGTCAGTTACCGACTATGAACGAAAATTTGTGAGGCTTAGCCGGTATGCACGAGAATGCATTTCTTCAGAAGCTGTGATGTGTAAACGTTTCGAAGATGGACTGAATGATGATATAAAGCTATATGTTGGCATTTTAGAAATCTGAGAATTTGTGGTACTTGTCGAGCGAGCTTGCAAAGCCGAGGAGCTCAGTAAGGAGAAAAAAAGCTGATATGGGAGCAAAGGAATTTCGTAAGAGATCTTCGGGAAAGCCCTTCCAACAGTCATCGAAGAAATTTAGAGATGACTTAGGCCGGTCTAGAGACACTTTGGGTTTTTCTAGACGAGATCGCGACCGACCCCCTGTGAGTACACAAGTCACTTTGGTCGCCAGTGTTGGAAACGATCGTCGAGATAGAACGGAGTGCCAGTATTGTGGTAAATGGCATTCGGGGAGTTGTAGATTCCATGACCGCTCCTGTTACAAGTGCGGATCAACTGACCACTTTATTAAAGATTGCCCGAGATTGTTTGAACAGAACGTAAATTAGAGTGGGAAACCTGGTGCTACTACTGCTCGGGGTAGACCATCTAGAAATGCGGGCAATGCTAGTGGCGGTCAGAGAGGATCTAGAGATGCTACAACCAGATCTGAGGCTCGTGCTCCTGCTAGAGCTTACGCTATACGCGCACGCGAGGATGCTTCCTCGCCAGATGTTATTACCTGTACTTTTACTCTCTTTGATACTAATGTGATTGCTTTGATTGACCCTGGTTCTACTCATTCTTATATATGTGAAACCTTAGCATCCAGTAAGACTCTACCTGTTGAGTCTACTGAGTTTGTAATTCGGGTGTCAAATCCCTTGGGTCATTACGTGCTTGTCGATAAAGTGTGCAAGAAATGTCCCCTAGTAATCCGAGGTTCTTGTTTTCGGGCCGATTTGATGCTTTTACCGTTTGACGAATTTGATGTTATCCTCGGTATGGATTTGTTGACCGCACATGATGCAATTGTAAATTGCAAAAGAAAAACCATCGATTTAAGGTGTGTAAATAACGAGAAAATCTGAGTTGAGTCTACTGACTTGAATAGGTTGCCAGCTGTAATATCATCGATGTTGGCTCAGAAATATGTAAGAAAGGGGTGTGAAGCATACCTTGCGTATGTGCTTGATGATAAAGAGTTAGAAAAGAAACCTGAATCTGTGCCAGTAGTTTGTGAATACCCGGATGTTTTTCCCGAAGAATTACCACGTTTATTACCTGTTCGGGAGGTAGAGTTTGGTATTGAGCTTGTACCTGGGACTACACCGATTTCGATAGCTCAGTATCGTATGGCACCAACCAAGTTAAAAGAGTCGAAAGCTCAGTTGCAAGAGTTGACAGATAGGGGTTTCGCTCGACCAAGTTTCTCACCTTGGGGTGCACCAGTATTGTTTGTGAAAAAGAAGGACGGAACCATGAGGTTGTGCATCGACTATCGTTAGCTGAATAAAGTTACAATAAAGAATAAATATTCGTTACCGCGTATTGATGATTTGTTTGATCAACTAAAGGGAGCCTCGGTGCTTTCAAAGATAGATTTGAGATCGGGTTATTATCAATTGCAAATTCGAGATTCGGATATACCCAAAACTGCTTTCAGAACGAGATACAGTCACTACGAATTCTTAGTGATGCCGTTTGGGCTCACAAATGCCCCCGCGGTATTTATGGATTTGATGAATCGGATCTTCAGACCGTATTTGGATTGGTTTGTAGTTGTGTTTATCGATAATATTTTGGTCTATTCGAGAAATGAAACCGGTCATGCTGAACACCTGGGATTAGTGTTGCAAATTTTACGGGATAAGCAGTTATATGCTAAGTTCAGTAAGTGTGAGTTCTGGTTAAGAGAGGTTAGCTTCTTGGTCATGTGGTATCTGCATCGGGTATTCGAGTTGATCTGAACAAAATTTCGGCCATACTTAACTGGAAGCCTCCGAGAAATATTACTGAATTTCGGAGCTTTTTGGGACTTGCCAGTTACTGCAGACGCTTTGTAAAGGGTTTCTCGGTGATAGCCACACCAATGACGAAACTACTTCAGAAAGATGTTAAGTTTGAATGGACAGAAAAGTGTCAGAAAAGTTTCGATCAACTGAAAACTTGTTTGACTGAAGCTCCAGTACTAGTGCAGCCTAAATCAGGCAAAGAGTTTGTCATTTATAGTGATGCATCCCTACTTGGGTTGGGTTGCGTATTGATGCAAGAGGGTCAAGTTGTAGCTTATGCGTCGAGGCAACTGAAGCCACATGAGAAAAATTATCCGACCCATGATCTTGAACTAGCTGCCATCGTGTTCGCTTTGAAAATATGGCGACATTACTTATTTGGTGAGAAGTGCCATGTATATTCGGATCACAAAAGTCTCAAATATTTGATGACTCAAAGAGACTTGAATCTGCGACAAAGACGTTGGCTCGAGTTGTTGAAAGATTATGAGCTTGTCATTGACTATCACCTGGGAAAGGCTAATGTGGTTGCGGATGCTTTAAGTCGTAAATCCCTGTTTGCTTTACGAGCGATGAATGTACACTTGTCTGCTCTATCCGACAATGTGTTAGTAGCAGAATTAAAGGGTAGACCATTGTTGATTCATCAAATTCGTGAGGCTTAGAAAGTCAATGATAAATTGGTTGCAAAACGGGCTGAATGTGTTTCGGATAGGGAGTCAAAGTTTCAAATTGATGACGACGATTGTTTGAGGTTCAGAAGTCGTTTGTGTGTTCCAAGAAATTCAGAACTTATTTCGATGATTCTGAACAAAGCTCATAGTAGTCGAATGTCAATTCACCCGGGGAGTACGAAAATGTACAACGATCTGAGACGTCAGTTTTGGTGGCATGGTATGAAACGAGACATTTCCGATTTTGTTTCGAAGTGGTTAGTATGTCAGCAAGTGAAGGCGGAACATCAAGTGCCTACGGGTTTACTTCAGCCGATCATGATACCTGAATGGAAATGGGATCAAGTCACAATGGATTTTGTATCCGGGTTGCCAGTGTCGGCAAGTAAGAAAGATACGATTTGGGTTGTTGTTGATAGACTGACTAAGTCGGCTCACTTTATCCCCGTACGCACAGATTTTTCATTGGATAAACTAGCTGAATTGTATGTTTCTCAGATTGTAAGATTACACGGGGTACCTATTTCTATTGTGTCGGATAGAGATCCGAGATTCACCTCGCGATTTTGGAAGAAATTGCAAGAAGCTTTGGGTACCAAGTTGCATTTTAGCACCGCTTTTCATCCCCAAACCGATGGTCAATCCGAGCAAATAATTCAGATACTCGAGGATATGTTGAGATGCTGCATCCTTGAGTTTAGTGGTTCATGGGAATGGTATCTACCTTTGATTGAGTTCGCTTACAACAATAGTTTCCAGTCAAGCATTAAGATGGCGCCTTATGAGGCTTTGTACGGTCGAAAATGCCGTACACCATTGTTTTGGACCGAGCTCGGTGAAAGTAAAATTTTCGGAGTTGATTTGATTAAAGGTGCTGAGCAGAAAGTAAAAATAATTCGTGAAAGTCTGAAGGCAGCATCAGATCGTCAGAAGTCGTACGCAGATTTGAAACGAAAAGACATTAAGTATCAAGTGGGAGACAAAGTGTTTCTTAAAGTTTCACCTTGGAAAAAGATACTCAGATTTGGCCGTAAGGGCAAATTGAGTCCGAGATTCATTGTGTAACGCCCCGTACCCGAGACAGTTGCCGGAGTCGAACATGAGGTGTTAACGGACTTAATTCATTAATTAAACAGCTCATACAATTCATTTTAAAATTTCCAGACAAGCTGGCAAACTGCATCACAGTCGCTTTAAAAATCATATCTCGAGTTCCAAAACTCGAAATCCAATTCCGTAAATTTTTACTGAAACTAGACTAATATATCTATCTACTACTTTTTTTCTAGAATTTTTGCTCAGGCCAATTAGTACAGTTTATTAGTTAAAATCTCCCCTGTTTCAGGGTTTGACTACTCTAACCTCTGTGTATTATGAATCAGATATCTCCCTATACAGAGCTTCAATGACTATGCCGTTTATTTCTAATAAAACTAGACTCAATAAGGAATCTTTAAATATAAATAATTACTTCTAATTATCTTTTTAAAATTTATGGTGAATTTCCAAAGTCAGAACAGGGGATCTAGAAATCGCTCTGGCCCTGTTTCACAAAAATTTAAACATCTCATAAAATATAACTCATATACCTGTTTTGTTCCATCCATATGAAAATAGACTCATAATTATTCAATTCCATATTTTATTCACCATCTAATTGTATCTCTACTATTTTTAATGATTTTTCAAACTCACGTCACTGCTGCTGTCTGAATCTATTTTATGGTAAATTTTACCTATTTCATGGTTTCCATGGATTAGCTAGTAATTTGACATACATAACACCAAATATGATCATGATTAGCCATCCCAATGGCTAATCATTACCAAGAATTTCCATACTACTCAATAACCATATCATAAGACCATATATACAAAATGATTATAATGCTATACATGCCATACGCAAAATATACAAGCCATTATGCCAAGATGGTATACGGATAGTGTGAGCGAGCCTCCGACCGTTCCCAATTTCCGAGCTGGCTTTTCAAAACTACAAGGAATGAAAAGGAGGGAGTAAGCATAAATGCTTAGTAAGTTCACATGCAAATAGCAAGTAACATAACTATATAAGCAAACATAAAACATCATTTGCATAATCATCACCGAGACATTCATATCACATTTTCATTTATCATCTTACCATATTGTTGTTATATCGATTTTTCAACCCGAGGGTTAAGTACATACCTGTTCAAAGTACCCATTTCACAACACTTACCAATACGTTCCTTTCATCTTGAGTATTCCTCCATTTCAGTAGAACTTTACCCGTTGAACACATCGGAATATAATTCGGATACATGGAAAGTTTGCACATAAGTGCCACATATGTAGCCAAGCTACTATGTAACCCGCCCATAAGCGAACTCGGACTCAACTCAATGAGCTCGGGCGTTCGCATCCATAAGTGAACTCGGACTCAACTCAACGAGCTCGGATGCCTAGTTACATCTCACGAACTCGGACTCAGCTCAACGAGTTCGGACGCTCGCATCCATAAGTGAACTCGGACTCAACTCAACGAGTTCGGATGCCCAAATATCTCAGTGACATGTCACTTGTATCCTAATCTATTCCTAAGGTTCAAACGGGCTTTTTTTCCTCGATCTCACATTTGCCGTCTTCCATGGAATATCGAAACCGATACTCGATAGCAATTCATATTTATCAAGTAGTAAACATAATTTGCATATTACTCAACATTAACCACAAAGCATAATATTTCACGATTAAAAATCAGCATATCATATAATTAACATTAATAACTTAAAAATAACATTTATGCTACATTATTTACACATGAACTTACCTCGTATGCGAAAATGACTCCTTTTACCATTTCGTCCACAACTTGGTATTTTCCCCATTTTAGCCTGAATTTCAGTTTTCCTTGCTCTATCATTTAAAATATAGTCTAATTAGGACTCACATTATTCAAATTGACCCAAAATCATATTTTGGAAAAATTACAATTTTGCCCCTAAACTTTTGCATATTTACACTTTTGCCCCAAAGCTCGTAAATTAAACTTCAGCCTATTTTCTTATGTTTTATGACATGCTGATCATTTTTCCCTTCTATGGTAACATCAAATTCTCACTCTAACATGTACTTATGACTATTAGGTATTTTTACCGATTAAGCCCTTTTGCTCGTTTTCACTTAAAACCGAGTAGCACAAGTTGTCTAACATAATTTAAAACCTCATATTCTATCATAAAACACCAAAATACACAAATTTCACCTATGGGTATTTTTCCAAATATAAACCCTAGGTTAAATTATTGCTAGCATAAGCTAAATCGAGCTACCGGGACTCCAAAAACGTAAAAATCATTAAAAACGAGGCTAGAACGGACTTACAATCGAGCTTGGAAGCTTGAAAAACCCTAGCCATGGTTTCTCCTTGCTATATTCGGCCATGGGGTTGAAGATAAGCAAAATTGGCTTTTAATTTTGTATTTTAATTCATTTTACCCCTAAATGACCAAAATGCCCCTACTACTAAACTTTCCAAAAATTCCATCCATGTCCAATTTTTGTCCATAGACTTAGAAATTGGTAAAATTTCTATTTAATACCTCCTAATTAATATTTCAAAACAATTTCATACTAGAAACTTCTAGAATGCAAGTTTTGCAAATTATTCGATTTAGTCCCTAATTTCAATTTAAGCACTTTATGCATAAAATTTCTTCACGAAATTTTCACACAATCATGCAATCATATCATAGACCTTAAAATAATCATAAAATAATTATTTCTATCTCAGATTTTGTGGTCACGAAACCACTATTCCGACTAGGCCCAAAATTAGGATATTACACATTGGGCCGTATGAAATCTCCGAATGAGTTGGTCCAGTTGCATATAGGTTGCTTTTACCACCTGAACTTGAAAGGATCCACAACGTTTTTCATGTTTCGATGCTTCGATATTACAGATCTGATCCTTCGCACATAATAAGTCCCTCCGAGGTTGAAATTCAAGCCGATATGAGTTATGAAGAAGAACCAATTCGTATCCTAGCTCGTGAAGTGAAAGAGTTGCGAAACAAAAAGGTTCCTTTAGTAAAAGTGTTATGGCTTAAACAAGGGATGGAAGAAGCTACTTGGGAACCCGAGAACTCTATGAAAGAAGGATACCCAAACTTATTTACTGGTAAGATTTTCGGGGACGAAAATTTCTTAAGTGGGGGAGAGTTGTGACAGCCCTAAAGTAACCCTAGTCGAAAAGCGGTTTCAGGATCGCTAAACCGAGTCACTAAATTATTTGAATATGATAATTATTGTCTAAAATATGTGAATATGTATGTGTGAAAGTTTTAAGCTTCGATTTAGTTAATTGCATGTGAATTTAGTTAATAGGACTTATGTGTGACACTTTTGAAGTGTGATAGGTTAATCTATAAGGATCTATTAGTGCATGTAATCAAAAGGGTGGACTTGCATGTCAAATTCCCCACTTAATTAGTAGTGGCCGGCCATGACAAGGAGGGTGGACAAAATGTGATGGGTAAAACATGTCATAAACATGTTGTGTTAATGCTTTATGTTAGAAATGATAAAATAAGGAGCATGGTAATAAAATAATGAAAAGGAAAATGATGAAGAAAAAAAAAGTTCTCATATTGTTGAACTTGGCCGAATAGAAGAAAGAAAAAGAAGGGAAAGAGCTTGGAGAAAATCGGCTGTGGTGGTTCACTAGACTAAGGTATGTTGATGTTGTTCCATGAGATTCATGCATATTTTTAGTTGTTAGCTTGAGTTCTACCTATCCCATGGTTTAAATCTTTGCTATGAGATGGAGATGATATTCGGCCATGGGTGTTGTCTTCTTGGTTGGTGTTTGATGTTGTGGTGATGAGGCATGAAGATGAGCTAAGTTTCGGCTAAGGTGGGCTTGTGTTGATGTCATTTGCATGCTAAGTGTGAAGCTTTGTAATGATACATGTGATGGTGATTGATGACTCTTGGATTTTCTTTATAGCATTTTTGAGTTAGACATTAAGTTCTTTGTTTAACCCATGACCAAAGTTGAAATGGTATGGTGTCTTGATGCATTCGGCCATGGTAGGAAGTAGATGAGAATTGGTAGTAAGGTGAAGTGCAAATGTTAGTATTTGATTACTAGTGTATATATGTGTATTAGCCGAGTTTTGAACTTGAAACAAAATGGTATGTAGTCAATACAAGCAACCATATTTGTAGGAAGTATTAAGCATATAATCGGCCTCAACATAGACATGCATATTCGGCCACATGAGGTAGATTGGTGTTGCATGTATTCGGTTAGAGGCAAGCATATTGATGCTTTTATCGTGGCTTAGATAATCGGCTAAAAGAGAGTGTGGGCTAATATGTTGAGTTGATTCATGATTTCATATATATGTGACTCTAATGTCTAATGTATATATGGGTTAAGTACCTTGAGTTTCTTTTTTTGATGTTCAAATGATTAAATCAATTTATTTGTTAAATTAAGCTCAAAAGCAAAGGGGAACTAAATCCGACAAAGGAAAGGAGAAGGTGATCGAATAGACGTTGAAATCATTCGACAACATCCGAGGTAAGTTTTAGAGTAATGGAACTTAGATTATGATTCGATTAGGTCATGACATATAGGTATGACAAGTAGACGGTGATATAATGATTCTACTTGAATTATATATTGAGGTGATTAGTTTGTACCTATGACGGGTAGCCGAATGTGTATAGAGATAATGTTATAAAGCCAATCAAAATCGTGTTCTTTGTATGTGGCTATTGAGCCGAAATTAGTAGTGTGATAAGTGTCTTGTGTTTGAGCTTTGGTAATGAAAATGAAATATGGATGTGTCATGATTATTTGATATATGTGCATGGTTATTCGAATGATATCCGGGCTAAGTCCTGAAGGCTTTTATGCTAGTGACTATATCCGGACTAAGATCCGAAGGCATTGTGCGAGTTGCTATATCCGGGCTAAGACCCGAAGGCATTTGTGCTAACGACTATATCCGGGCTAAGCCCCAAAGGCATTTATGCTAGTGACCATATCCGGGCTAAGACCCGAAGGCCTTGTGCTAGTGGTTATATCCGGCTAAATCCCGAAGATACTTGGGTTTGGGAATGAGCGATCTTGCTGTAATAATTTCAATTAATACGCTCGTAAAATCCCAACGATGAGGTATGTTTCGTATGTTCATTGAAATAATTGATTCCTTCTAAATAGTATTCACTCAATCGATTAACAAGCTTCCGGCTTTTAGTCAAGTTGATTCCTTATGTATGAATATAAGGGTTGGAAATGTGAAGTAGGTATGATTGTGAGAATATGTGTATATGAAATTATTCGTTTAGTCGTATGAATGCTATACTTCAGTTGTTCATGATTTCATTACTCAAAACTTACTAAGCATTAAATGCTTATTCCGTTTCTTTGATTCCTTGTTTTATAGATTTGGTTCGTCAGCTATCGGACTCGGGATTGTCGAAGTCGAAGTCATCCACACTATCAAAGCCCTTTTGGTACACTTTTGGTTGAACTCTGAAAATGGCATGTATAGGACTACCCTTTTCGTTGTTGGTCATGTACCCTTTGGTTTTGTATAAATTTGGATAGCCATGCGAAAATGGCTTATATACACTTTGAGCATAGCATTATAATCGTTTTGTCTGTTGTTCATTGAGAGGTATGGAAATGTTTGGTAACAATTAGCCATTGGAATGGTTAATCATGATCATTTTGGTGCTTTGTATGACAAATTCTAGTTGATTCATGGAAAACCATGAAATAGGTAAAGTTTACCTTAAAAACAGATGCTGACAGCAGCAGTGGTGTGGATTTGAAAAATCACTAAAAATAGTAGGAATGGAATTAAATAGTGAATATATTATGTAATCGAACCTTGATGAATCTAATTTCATATGAAAGAAACGAAACGATCATATGAGTCGTATTTTAAGAGATATTTAAGTTTTCGTGAAACAGGGCCAGAGCGATTTCTGGATCCCCTGATCTGACTTTGGAAATTCACTATAAATTAACCAGAAATAATTAGAGGTTATTCCATATATGTATAGATTCCTTTTTGAGTCTAGCTTCGTTAGAAACAAACGGAATAAGTAATGAATCCCTATACAGGAAGATATATAAGTCGTAACGCATGAAGGTTAGAGCAGTCGAACCCTGAAACAGGGGAGACTTTAACTAATAAACTGTACTAATTGGCTCGACCAAAAATTCTAGAAAAAAAATTTTTAGATGGATATATGAGTGTAGTTTT
Organism: Gossypium hirsutum; assembly: GCF_007990345.1. Lineage (NCBI taxonomy): Eukaryota > Viridiplantae > Streptophyta > Magnoliopsida > Malvales > Malvaceae > Gossypium > Gossypium hirsutum. The sequence goes on from NC_053431.1 coordinate 85,694,933, forward strand.
AGGTAAAATTTACGAAACTGGTTTTCGAGTTTTGGAACTCAAGATATGATTTTTAAGGTAACAGTGACGCAGTTAGCTAGCTTGTCTGGAAATTTTTAAAATGGACTGTGAAAATAAATAAAATAAGTCTGTAAATACCTCGTGTTCGACTCCGGCAATGGTCTCGAGTACGGGGTGTTACAGGTTGTGAACTTACAAACCTTAAACTACTCTGTCTAGGTCTATCTCTACTGGTAAACCTTGAAAGAGTGGTAGACCGGCTAGCATCATTTTGGAACTTCTTCGATGGAAAATTCTAAACTGATTTGGACAATCCTCTTTTACTGAAATCTCAAGATCTCAAATCAAGTTGCCTTTTAGTTTTGTAAATTTCTTCAACTTTTTGAGCATGCTTCAAGAGCTCCACAAATTCACGTAATTTTAAAACTAAAATCGGCATTCAAATTTCATCATTCAACCTGTCTTCAAATCTAATGCACATCTCCTCTTCAGTTGATACAATATTACGGTCATACTTGCTTAACTGTACAAATTCTTGTTCATACTCTGCTACTAATTGATTCCCTTATTTCAATTTGAGAGACTTCATTTTTTTCTTCTCATGATACAACCGACTAACTTTTTCTTCTTGAGTTATATCTGAAAGAAGTCCCGGTTAATACAATTATTAGATGTCATTGCGGTAAAAGTATCCCACTATAAGTATGCTACATATTTTAACAGCGAAACTGTACATCTTAAACAATCTTCAGGTGTACGCATCAGTTCTGTGAAAACCCTCTTTGTAACAGCCCGTTTTCGATAAAACTAGAACAGTGGTTCGGGGACCAAAAATTCAATTCCGGAAGGGAAATTTATTTAATATTATTTTATGGTCTATACTATGATGGAAATGTCACATGAAAATTTCGTAAAGAAATTTTACCAGTTACATGTCTAATTTGATAAAGGACCAAATAGCACAAAGTGCAAAAGTTGAGTTCTAATAGCTAAAGGGATTAAATAGCTATAGAAATTTAAAGTGGAGGTCCTTATATTGCAAATAGACCATTTAAAAGTTCTTTGTGGTTAAAGATGATGATTCATCTATGGAAAATAAAATAAAAAAAGGATGAAATTGGAAAGTGAAAAAAATAAAGATGATAAATGATAAAAAAAAATGAAATCAATTTATCATCATGTTTCCCAAATAAAATATGAAAACTCTAGCTAAGAGAAAGTCTACTCAAGCAAGCTATTTTGGCTTACTTGGGTAAGTAATCTTGTCCCGTTTTAGTAATTTTTATATTTCTGATATCGTAATAGCTTAATTTAGTTATCTCAAGGACTAATTTGCAATGTTATCAAAGTACTAGGGTTTTTCCATGGGGAGTATGCTGAAATTTTGAAATTTATGGTAGAAAATGAAAGGTTGTTGATAGATAAACAACTTTTGTAAAGTGAATTTTGATAAAATTATGATTTTAGGACTAAATTGTAAAGTTGTAAAATTCATGGAAAATTCTAAATTTTTATGAAATACATGGGATGTAAATGTTACATGTAAAATTTGGCAAGGCTTGGAATAAGGATTAAATCGCATGAAATTCATTTTCTAAGCCTAGGGACGAAATCGTCATTAATTAAAATTATAGGGGCAAAACGATAATTTTGCCTAAGATATAAATTGGATTGAATTGATGTTAAATTTACTTGTATAGATCTGGATAGACCAAATTCTTAGTTAAAATAAGGAAAAGAGAAAATATCAAATTAGTAGATTTTACGTATACAAACATTTGTCGAGGTAAGTTCATGTAACTAAATTATGCATATTTATATGCTTGAATTGAATGTTGTGTATGAGAATTATGTAGTTGTCATGCATATGAAATTGAATATATATGATACAGCCCGATAAAAATTAAATCCTGTTTGAATAATAAAAGTCGATGGATACATGATTTCCTGTATTGATTGTGGTCCAGCATATGTTGCGGGCACCCTATAGCTCGGACGAGCAATCCTGTTATAAGCCCTCTTGAACGTCCTATTATATAGTTGTTGCAAGCATCCTGTAACGTCCTGATTTTTGGATTTACTCACGGTTTTCAATATTTTGGTAAAGATTTTAAAATTTTGTGTTTGGATTTGAAATTAATATTTTGAGTAGGTAAATGGGCTCATAGAAGGCCCATGTGTTGGCCAAAACCCGGTTGAATTTTTGAATTTTGGACTTAGGAGTTAGGGGTTCTGGCTAGGTGGCCCTTGTATAGAGTTATGGGTAAATTGTATCACAAAAAGAGCCTTAGTAAAGTGGCAAGGGTGATGCCACTAGGCTCCTAAAAAGGTGGCGTGTGGAGCATTAGGGAAAGTAAGGGATCGATTCCCTGTGTTGACAAATAGATGCATTTATTTTTAAGTGCTGGAGGGGTAAGTGCTGGAGTCCAGGTGGATTCTGCTAGAGGAGAGTTTGAATCAGTCTAAACGCTTGGATTAAGGAGTGATAAGGGGAGAGATTTAAGGGATTGGGAGAGAGGCTAGGAGTTGGCCGAATTTTGGGAATTGAAGAGGGAAAAATCGGCAGGGGGTTTTGAGGTTAGTATTTCGGCACCTAAGGTATTGAGTGGTGCCGTTCTCTTCTGCTCAGACATCACAAGGTTTTTCTTTTCTCTCTTCTTCCTCTCTAGCCGAAACTACCACTTCCCCTATTCTTGTTTTTCTATTTTTCTTCTTCAAAACCGTTCATCAAACCTGCTGTTCATCAACACTTGTGCCGAAACCACAAAAGCCGAAACCTCGATAAATACATTAGTTGTGCCGATTTCTTCCAAGCCAAATCCTTCGATATTTTTGTGCCTAATAAACGACAATCATCTTTTCTAAACCCTAGATACCTGTCGGCAATTCTACATCAAGGTTATAGCCCCACAGTGTCATCTCCTTCATCACCCAAAAGTCGAAAAACCATAGATTTGGGGGCTTATAGCCGAAACTTCAAAACTCCGGGAGTCGAGTTCTACCGTCGTTTGAAAGATAAATCTGCACCCGATTGCATGGAGATCAAAAAGGAGTAAGGGGTAAGTGTTCATCATCTCATATCTGGTCCTATTTTACAAAGTTAGGAAAACCCGAAGTCCCTAAAATCTAGGGAGGCTGTCGATTTGGGCATGTGGCTCTAAGGGTTTTTACCTGACGTTTTTTGTCAATGATTAGTGTCTTATTAAGTGTTGGATTGAAGGTGTGGGTTGTTGGAGCAATCGGATTCGGAGCTAGCTATCGATTTTGGCAAAAAGGTAAGGTTTCGAAGGCTTTTAGGGACATGGTTTGATCATGGATAAGTAGGTTGTGGGTTTAGTGATTATGGTTTGTAAATAAGAACTGTGCTAATCAATTGTAGGACATCGGAGGAGATCTCAGTAGCAGTCGTCGCGAATCAGGTGTGTACCGAACACCCTTTCTTAGTTCAATTCGGCAAAAGCCGAAATGCCGAAATTTTGTCATTTCATAGGCTTGTGAGTATGCGAATGCTCTCAAGACATAGAGTAATTGTTGGATCTAGCACCGCAAGGTGGTAAGTAAGTTCGTGTGACGTTTTAACGCACTTCGGAAAAAGGGTCTCGATGGGCCAAAACTGGGCCCAATGGGCTTACGGACCAATATGGGTACGAGATGGGCAAATTAGCCTGTTAGTTAGATGGTGCTACCAAACTGCATAAAACTATTGAAAATTACTGAAGTAGCTTGTGTAGTTGCTAAGTTACGAAAATTACCCATAAAGAGCAAAATTACCGATATACCCCTAGGGTTTAAATTGGCTAAACTGCATGATTGATTAATACTGTATTTTACATGATATGCTTTTATTAATATCTGTTGCATGGGATTGGGGTATTGATGGAGGAAGTATTGAAAGTGGTTCATCCACGTACTGGAGGCTTTGCCTCAACTTACTGATATTTGAGCAGCGATGCTGCAACTGTAGAGTGTAGGGCTGGGTGGTTGAGATATTCCCCACATGGAGTGTAGGGCTGGTACGGGTGCAGTGTAGCGGTTGGTGGGTTGAGTAGTCTCCCCAGATGGGTTTGCATGCATTACTACTATTGTTACCTATGTTACTGAACTGGGCCTATGGGCCACACTGTTATGTAAAAAGGGGGCTAAGGCCTTGCTACTGTATTCTGAAAAAGGCTTCGGTCCACTGTGTACTGCTATCTGAATAGGGCTTAGGCCCAATGGGCTCGAGCTGATTTGGGCTTTGGATGGGTTTCTGTATACACTGAGTTTTCCCAAACTCACCCCTTTTTCTTCCATCCTTGCAGGTGAGCCCTAGTTGGTGGACTTGGAGCTGGGCGGGATTCGGAGTGGCCACACGTTTTTTGCAAATTCGTTTTCTTCTGGTGCACTAGATTTTCCATATTTTCGTTCATGGTTTTGGTTTTTTTTTAAATTTAATAAGGCCACTAAATTATTTTTATGGTTTGGTTTGTTTCTTTATTATTTAATTCCATTATGATAAAACTGAACTATGATAACTAACGAAATGGATTAGCTCTAGGACGCGTTTTCAAAAACATTAAGTGATTTCAAAATAACACGAATACAAGTAAGACTTTCCTAAGCAAACGTTTTCAACTTAACCATTTTCTTAAGATGGACATAACCAAACGTTTTTCTCAAAATTATACGAGATGTTAGAGTGTGGCAATGGCGGTGTGCATGTCTAGGATTGGATCCGAAGGGAGCTTGGTACTTAAGCAGTCCGACGGACTCACCTCCTCTTTTTCCTGGTTTCCTACCTGGTGCACAGCTTCCATTCACTTTAACCTACTTTTAAAAGTGTTTTTTTACAACACCAACTAAGTTTTTCCAAACTAAGTAATACAGAATGTTTTGAACGCTTCGATGTGGCGCATCAGATCCGGTCATAACGTCTAGGTCGGGTTTGGGGTGTTACATTTAGTGGTATCAGAGCCTGGTTGCAACAACTCGGCTGTGGATCGGGTCCAAAAAATCTTTTCAAAAAAAAACTTAGGCCTAAAAAGGGTATTTTTGGAAATGGCAAGTTTTTCGAAGATGTTCAAGTTTTTCTATTGTTACACGGGGTTAAATCAATAGTTTTAAAATAAATGTGTTTTCAAATCAAATCTTTTTATTTTCGGTAAACAAAAAACATGGGTATTTTAAAAAAAAAATTGGACTGATAAGGAAGTGGCACACTGAATCCCCGGCAGAAAGTCTGTAAGTGTTCTTTTTTCTTCTTTAAATATTTATATGGAACTGGACTGGAAATAATAGTGTAGATAGTACTGAGCCTTAGAGATAGTACTAGTGATAATGTAGTATTATGGCTACAAAACTAGGACCGTAGCCAAATTGTGATCGTGTGAAAATAACTCTGAAACTCTATCTGATCATAAGACATTCTGTAATACACAGTGGAACCAGTAAACTAATGTCATAAAATTCGTAATCAGATAAATCGTTATGAGTACAAGGGTTACTCGGGGAAGAGGCCGTGGTCGAGGCCGAGGTAGCACCCAAGCTGGATCTGCGTCATCTGAACACATACTAGCTGGCGAGGCACGTCCACCACCGGTTAATGAAAATGGGCCGTATGACCGGGCCGCAGGGGATGACGCTTTGTCTCAAGCCGTGTTGAGGGTTTTGGAAAGGGTGGCCGGAGCTAACATCGGGCCCATGAATAGGGGGTCCATTTCTGAACGACTTCGGGCCAACGGAGATGAGATTTTTAGGGGCGTATCTGGAGTGGTCCCAAATGTGGCTGAGTACTGGTTGGAAGCCACAGAGCGGATCATGGATGACCTAGACTGCTACATAGAACAGAAGTTGAAAGGGGCGGTGTCATTGCTGCGAGATGAAGCGTATCAGTGGTGGATTACTGTGAGAGAGGGTACCCCAGCTGAGAGGGTAACATGGGAGCTTTTCAAACAGACCTTTAAGGCAAAATATGTTGGAGCTAGCTATGTTGATGCACGCAGAAAGGAGTTCTTGAATCTGACTCAGGGAAATAAGACCATTGCTGAATATGAGGCGGAGTTTCTACGATTGAGTCGGTATGCTAATGGCATCGTTTCCACCGAATACGAGCGCAGCGTTCGTTTTGAGGATGGTCTTAGAGATGAGTTAAGGGTGCTCATAGCTCCGCAGAGAGAGCGAGATTTCACTGCACTGGTGGAGCAGGCTAAGATAGCCGAGGAGGTGAAACAAACAGAATGGAAGAATCGTGATAGGGATCGAAATCGGTTCAGGAGGGATGCTGGACCAGCGGGTGCTGCAAATCGAAATGTTAAGGGAGCTAGAATGGAGGAACCGGTTCGAGCAGTTCCGGTGAACACAGGTAGACCGCAAGCTTGTGGGGATTACGGCAGAATGCATCAAGGAGAGTGTTGGAAGCGTTCTGGGGCTTGTCTTCGTTGTGGGTCTAAGGAGCACAGGATTAAGGATTGTCCTAGGAGGGCCACTCAGGCTTAAGGGGCCGAACAAGGGGCTGTGCGACCGGCTCAACCTATGAGGGATGGACCGCCGCTGCCAAGAGGTCGTGGACAAGGTCGCGGTGGTAATGGCCGTGGACGTGGGGCACCCGGCAGGGGTATTGGTAACACGGATGCTCGTCAGCCAACTTTAGTGTATGCTGCTCGTCGCCGCGAGGAGGGTGACGCACCTAATGTCATAACTGGTACGTTTTTTATCTATGGTGTACCTTATACTGCTCTGATTGATGTGGGATCGACCCATTCATATGTGGCATATAACATTTCTGGGGCATTGGGTGTGCACTCCGAGGAGACTATATGTGGGGTGTCTGTGATAAGTCCTTTAGGTCATTCGGTTAAGGTAGAGAAACTCTTCAAGGAGGTGCCTCTAGAGATTCAAGGCGGGGTTTTCTGTGGGGATTTGATGGAGTTACCGCTTGAAGAATTCGATTTGATACTAGGGATGGATTGGTTGACCAAGCGTAAGGCAACTTTGGATTGTGCAGCTAAGAGAATAGTGTTAAGGACTGTCAATGATGAAGAGGTAATGGTTATTGGAGAATGAAGGGATTACTTATCCAATGTAGTATCGACGTTGAGGGCTGAGAAACTGATGCGCAAGGGGTGCGAGGCATATCTGGCTTGGGTAAGCCAAGCTGAAACTGAGGATCTGACTGTGGAGACCATCAGAACTGTTAGGGAGTTCCGGGATGTTTTTCTGGAAGAGCTTCCTGGATTACCTCAGAATCGGGAAGTTGAGTTTGGAATCGATTTGTTGCCTGGAACAGCTCCAGTATCTATTGCACCCTATAGGATGGCACCGAAGGAGTTAGTGGAACTGAAGGCTCAAATTCAAGAGTTATTAGATAGAGGCTTCATTAGGCCTAGTGTGTCTCCTTGGGGAGCACCGGTCCTGTTTGTGAAGAAAAAGGACGGTACGATGCGCATGTGCATCGATTATCGCCAGTTGAACAAACTGACGATTAAGAATAAGTATCCACTACCAAGGATTGACGATCTGTTCGATCAACTGAGGGGAGCTTCGGTAGTCTCCAAAATCGATCTTCGTTCTGGATACCATCAGCTAAGGGTAAAAGAAGGGGTTATTCATAAGACAGCATTCTGAACTCGATATGGACATTATGAGTTTGTGGTCATGCCGTTTGGGCTGACGAACGCACCTGTAGCTTTTATGGATCTGATGAATCGAGTATTCCAACCTTACTTGGATTGGTTCGTAGTCGTCTTTATCGACGATATCCTGGTATACTCTGAAACGGAGGCAAAGCATGATGAGCATCTTCGTATTGTGCTGCAAGTGTTAAGGGAAAAGGAGCTCTATGCGAAATTTAGCAAGTGTGAATTCTGGTTGAGGGAGGTAACCTTCCTAGGGCATGTGGTCTCTGCCGAGGGGATTAAGGTGGATCCTCGTAAAATTGAAGCAATTCTGGAATAGAAGCCACCTAGGTCAGTATCGGAAATTCGGAGTTTTCTAGGGTTAGCAGGTTACTACAGAAGGTTTGTGGAGGGTTTCTCGGTGATGGCGGTACCCTTGACAAAACTCATAAGGAAAGGAGTATTATTTTTCTGGACCGAGATCAGCAAAAACCTTTTAATCGGTTGAAAAAGGTATTGACCGAAGCGCCAGTGTTGATTCAACCGGTGTTTGGGAAGGACTTTACGGTATACAGCGATGCGTCGCATGTGGGGTTAGGTTGTGTACTGATGCAAGAGGGCAAGGTGGTCGCTTATGCATCGCGACAGCTTAAGGCTCATGAGGTGAATTACCCTACGCATGATTTGGAGCTAGCAGCGGTGATTTTTGCGTTAAAAATTTAGAGACACTACTTATATGGGGAAAAGTGCATCATATACACAAATCATAAGAGCCTAAAGTATTTGTTAACTCAGAAGCAGTTGAACCTTAGGCAACGAAGATGGGTGGAGTTGCTTAAAGATTATGACTGTTCGATAGAGTACCACCCAGGGAAGGCTAATGTGGTGGCGGATTCGTTGAGTCGAAGGGTTGTTACTGATTTGAGAGCCTTGTTCGCACGATTAAGTCTGTACGACGATGGAAGCTTGTTGGCAGAACTGCAAGTAAGGCCTACTTGGACTGAGCAAATTAAGGAGAAACAGTTGAAGGACGATTCATTAGCTCTTCGGTTCCAGCAAGTTAAGAATGGTGAGAACGATGATTTTTGGTTGAACACTGAAGGAGTTCTGTGCTTTTGTGGAAGGGTTTGTATTCCAAAGGACCCTGAATTGAGGCAGTTAATTCTGAAAGAGGCTCATGGTGGACTCTGTGCCATGCATCCTGAAGGGAATAAGTTATATCGAGACTTGTGAGAGGTGTACTGGTGGCCCGGATTAAAACGAGAGGTGACTGAATTTGTTGGGAAATGTCTGACGTGCCAACAGGTTAAGGCTAAGCACCAATTGCCTTCGGGATTACTGCAACCTGTGAAAATTCCACTATGGAAGTGGGAAAGAGTAACGATGGACTTTGTGAGTGGGTTACCTTTGACACCCACCAAGAAAGATTCGGTGTGGGTGGTTGTGGATAGGTTAACAAAATTTGCTCATTTCATACCTGTTCGTACTGACTACTCACTGCAAAAGTTGGCCAAGCTATATGTGGCAGAGGTAGTGCGACTGCATGGGGTGCCAGTGTCGATAGTTTCTGATCGAGACCCTAGGTTTACATCTCGGTTTTGGTGGAAGTTGCAGGAAGCGTTGGGTACATGATTGGATTTTAGCACCGCTTTTCACCCACAGACAGATGGACAGTCAGAAAGGGTTATTCAGGTTCTGGAGGATATGTTGAGAGGTTGTATCATTGATTTTCGTGGAAGTTGGGAGGACTACTTGCCATTGGCGGAGTTTGCTTACAATAACAGCTATCAAGCAAGTATTCAGATGGCACCATATGAAGCGCTTTATGGGCGAAGATGTCGTACGCCGACGTGTTGGACAGAGTTGGGTGAACGACGAGTGCTTAGACTGGAATTGGTGGCAGACACTGAAAGCAAGGTTAGGCTAATAAGGGATCGATTAAAGGAGGCATCCGATAGATAGAAGTCGTATACGGATCTGAAGCGCAAAGAGATTGAGTTCGCTGTTGGGGATATGGTTTTCTTGAAGGTTTCCCCTTGGAAGAAAATTTTGAGATTTGGTAAGAAGGGTAAGTTGAGCCCACGGTTTATTAGGCCTTACCGAATTGTTAAGCGGCTTGGACCAGTGGCTTATCAGCTAGAGTTACCACCAGAACTGCATCGTATCCAAGACGTTTTTCATGTATCCATGCTGAGGCGGTATCGATCTGACCCAACTCATATCATACCAGTTGCAGAAATCGAAGTACAGTCAGATTTAACCTTCGAAGAGGAACCTATGCAAATACTTGATCGTGACGTCAATGTGTTGAGAAGGAAATCAATTCTACTAGTGAAAGTACTTTGGAGGAACCATGGCAAAGAAGAAGCTACTTTGGAGACTGAGGAGGCTATGCGTCAACAGTACCCTCAACTGTTCTAATAAGGTAAAATTTCGAGGTCGAAATTTCTTTAAGGAGGGTAGAGTTGTAACGTCCTGATTTTCGGATTTACTCGCGGTTTTCAATATTTTGGTAAAGATTTTAAAATTTTGTGTTTGGATGTGAAATTAATATTTTGAGTAGGTAAATGGGCTTATAGAAAGCCCATGTGTTGGCCAAAACCCGGTTGAATTTTTGAATTTTGGACTTAGGAGTTAGGGATTCTGGCTAGGTGGCCCTTGTATAGAGTTATGGGTAAATTGTATCACAAAAAGAGCCTTAGTAAAGTGGCAAGGGTGACGCCACTAGGCTCCTAAAAAGGTGGCGTGTGGATCATTGGGGAAAGCAAGGGATCGATTCCCTGTGTTGACAAATAGATGCATTTATTTTTAAGTGCTAGAGCGGTAAGTGTTGGAGTCCAGGTGGATTCTGCTAGAGGAGAGTTTGAATCAGTCTAAACGCTTGGATTAAGGAGTGATAAGGGGAGAGATTTAAGGGATTGGGAGAGAGGCTAGGAGTTGGCCGAATTTTGGGAATTGAAGAGGGAAAAATCGGCAGGGGGTTTTGAGGTTAGTATTTCGGCACCTAGGGTATTGAGTGGTGTTGTTCTCTTCTGCTCAGACATCACAAAGTTTTTCTTTTCTCTCTTCTTCCTCTCTAGCCGAAACTACCACTTCCCCTATTTTTTTTTTTCTATTTTTCTTCTCCAAAACCGTTCATCAAACCTACTGTTCATCAACACTTGTGTCGAAACCACAAAAGCCAAAACCTCGAAAAATACATTAGTTGTGTCGATTTCTTCCAAGCCAAATCCTTCGATATTTTTGTGCCTAATAAACGACAATCATCTTTTCTAAACCCTAGATACCTGTCGGCAATTCTACATCAAGGTTATAGCCCCACAGTGTCATCTCCTTCATCACCCAAAAGCCAAAAAACCATAGATTTGGGGGCTTATACCCGAAACTTCAAAACTCCGAAAGTCGAGTTCTACCGTCGTTTGAAAGATAAATCTGCACCAGATTGCGTGGAGATCAAAAAGGAGTAAGGGGTAAGTGTTCATCATCTCAGATCTAGTCCTATTTTACAAAGTTAGGAAAAGCCGAAGTCCCTAAAATCTAGAGAGGCTGTCAATTTCGGCATGTGGCTCTAAGGGTTTTTAACTGACGTTTTCTGTCAATGGTTAGTGTCTTCTTAAGTGTTGGATTGAAGGCGTGGGTTGTTGGAGCAATCGGATTCGGAGCTAGCTATCGATTTTGGCAAAAAGGTAAGGTTTCGAAGGCTTTTAGGGACATGGTTTGATCATGGATAAGTAGGTTGTGGGTTTAGTGATTATGGTTTGTAAATAAGAACTGTGCTAATCAATTGTAGGACATCAAAGGAGATCTCAGTAGCAGTCGTCGCGAATCAGGTGTGTACCGAACACCCTTTCTTAGTTCAATTCGGCAAAAGCCGAAATGCCGAAATTCTGGCATTTCATGGGCTTGTGAGTATGCGAATGCTCTCAAGACATAGCGTAATTGTTGGATCTAGCACCGCAAGGTGGTAAGTAAGTTCGTGTGATGTTTTAACGTACTTCAGAAAAAGGGTCTCGATGGGCCAAACTGGGCCCAATGGGCTTACAGACCAATATGGGTAAGAGATGGGCAAATTAGCCTGTTAGTTAGATGGTGGAACCAAACTGCATAAAACTGTTGAACATTACTGAAGTAGCTTGTGTAGTTGCTAAGTTACGAAAATTACCCATAAAGAGCAAAATTACTGATATACCCCGAGGGTTTAAATTGGCTAAACTGCATGATTGATTAATACTGTATTTTACATGATATGCTTTTATTAATATCTGTTGCATGGGATTGGGGTATTGATGGAGGAAGTATTGAAAGTGGTTCATCCACGTACTGGAGGCTTTGCCTCAACTTACTGATATTTGAGCAGCGTTGCTGCAACTGTGGAGTGTAGGGCTGGGTGGTTGAGATATTCCCCACATGGAGTGTAGGGCTGGTACGGGTGCAGTGTAGCGGTTGGTGGGTTGAGTAGTCTCCCCAGATGGGTTTGCATGCATTACTACTATTGTTAACTATGTTACTGAACTGGGTCTATGGGCCACACTGTTATGTAAAAAGGGGGCTAAGGCCTTGCTACTGTATTCTGAAAAGGGCTTTGGTCCACTGTGTACTGCTATCTGAATAGGGCTTAGGCCCAATGGGCCCGAGCTGATTTGGGCTTTGGATAGGTTTCTGTATACACTGAGTTTTCCCAAACTCACCCCTTTTTCTTCCATCCTTGCAGGTGAGCCCTAGTTGGTGGACTTGGAGCTAGGCGGGATTCGGAGTGGCCACACGTTTTCTGCAAATTCGTTTTCTTCTGGTGCACTAGATTTTCCATATTTTCGTTCATGGTTTTAGGTTTTTTTTTAAATGTAATAAGGCCGCTAAATTATTTTTATGGTTTGGTTTGTTTCTTTATTATTTAATTCCATTATGATAAAACTGAACTATGATAACTAACGAAATGGATTAGCTCTAGGACGCGTTTTCAAAAACATTAAGTGATTTCAAAATAACACGAATACAAGTAGACTTCCGCTAAGCAAACGTTTTCAACTTAATCATTTTCTTAAGATGGACATAACCAAACGGTTTTCTCAAAATTATACGAGATGTTAGAGTGTGGCAATGGCGGTGTGCATGTCTAGGATTGGATCCGAAGGGAGCTTGGTACTTAAGCAATCCGACGGACTCACCTCCTCTTTTTCCTGGTTTCCTACCTGGTGCACAGCTTCCATTCACTTTAACCTACTTTTAAAAGTGTTTTTTTACAACACCAACTAAGTTTTTCCAAACTAAGTAATACGGAATGTTTTGAACGCTTTGATGTGGCGCATCAGATCCAGTCATAACGTCTAGGCCGGGTTTGGGGTGTTACACATCCTGATTAGTAGCGATCCTACATGCGTTGTGCACTATTGCAGCTCTTTGTGAGCATCCTGTTGCACAATTTGATCGGTTGTGATCCAGCATTTATTGTGGACACAAACACAGCTCTTCATGAGCATTCTGATATAAGCTCTTATAAGTTTCCTGACATGGCTCACTTGAACTCCCTGTTATGCTACCCGGAGCTCCCTATTAATAACTCCTCGGAGTTACCTATGAAGCTCAATGAGCTTCCTATTCTAAACTCTTATGAGTTTCCTATTTAGCCCGGATAAGCATCCTGTTATATGGCTCGAGAGTGTGCTTCCTGATTATGTACCCTTATGGGTACCCCTAAATATGAATTGACAGTTTATGATTTGTACACTTCGAGTGTACTACATGTGTATCCATCAATGTTTCAAATAAATTCAACAAGAAAAATCTCGACATGAGGAAATATGAACACAAAATGAATTATTACGTATATCTGCCTACAATACATGAAAATGATGATACATGATATATGCAAGTATGAGATGGTGATATATGAACATGGAACTTGTTTGATGAATATGTTCAACTAAGATTATAGTTTTGTACACTTCAAGTGTATTTTCCCAGGTTTCCATTGATATTTTAATTGATTTAATGAACAAAATCCTGAAATCAAATAATCTGAAATTGTGACAAAATATTATAAAAATGTACTTGAAATACATGGGCATGATTTGTATATGTTGTTTCAATTCATGATGTGGAAAATATATGTATATGAGAATTTGGTTATTATTGAGCCCATACATGTTTCTTGATGTTTATATGACATAGTATGACTTAGAAATGAACTATTACCTGTATGTACATGAAGTACATGGTAATGAAATTACCTGATATAATGATGCATGAATTGGTTATTACGTGAATATGGATCATGCTTGATGACTTTGTTCATCCATAATTAAGGACTATTATATGTGATTACTTGGCTAACATGATGAGGATATGTGTTCAGGGCTTGTGATAAAATTAGTTGATAGTGCCTTGCGTGTTTATTATGAACATAAATATATGGTAAGTTATTTACCATGTTATACAACTTACTAAGCATTTCATGCTTACTCTATTTTATTTTCCCTTGTTCTATAGTAATTCAGAAGCTCGTTAGATTGGAAGGATCGGTAGAGATCACTTACACTATCCATCGGCCCATCTTGGTATATATGGTAAATTAATTATGGTTGTAACTACATGTATAGGTTAATTAGCGAATGTTGGCATGTAAATGTTTGGTTTATAACTAGCCGTTGGAATGGCTTGTAATGAACATGTTTTGATATGTATAAATGATGCTATAACATGTTTGGTGTGTGCTTAAATGATTTATTAATAGAAATCATGTTGGCATATTGAAAATTAATTCTAACGTATTTGGTAAAATATGAATAGAGGTGAATTCGATAAGTTAAGTAAGTTTGTATATTTAATTACATAATGGTAAAGTGTCATTTGAGGTGTTGAAGAGCACATTAGTTGTATGTGATGATATGTCATGCATAAGACTTGGTTTTGACTTGAATTAATTGTTTTAAAATGGTTTGTGAATATATTTTAGTATTGGTGTAGGAGGAAGACAAATTAGGTGAGAAATGTGGCTTGGAAAATAGCTTATTTTTGTCCACACGGGCGTGTGTCTTAGTCGTGTATGACACACGGCCTAGCACATGGGCATATGATTTGGCCGTGTGCCCCTTGCATTTTTAAAATGTCAAAACAAAATGCTCAGAATTGATCACATGGCTTAACACATGGGCATGTGGCTTGGCCATGTGACCCATGCACCTACACACGGTCTAGCACACGGGTGTGTGACTTGACCATGTGACCCAAGTCAGAGAGTTACACTGCCTGAGGCACGTGCATATCTCACCTGACCATGCGGGCATGTGACCCCTACATCTAGGAAAAATTTTGAGATTTTGTGAAAAATTCTCCGAGTACCCAGTTTAGTCCCGACTCATTTTTTATGCATGTTTTGGACCTCGAGGGTTCATATAAGGGACTTTATGATTGATTTCTGACATGAATACTGTATGGTGTAGAATATTTGTTTATTTAATTTGTAAGTTTTGGTAATGCTGTGTAACCCTTTTCTGGCGACGATTTTGGGTTAGGGGTGTTACACTCTTCGTATTCTCTAACCAATATTCAACTTTTGAAGGATCATCATCAACCTTATCCCTGAACTCTTTAGCTCCACAGTTTCAAATTATATGAACCGAAGGGCGAAGAACTATAGTAGTACAGGGTTTTGAGGACATGGAGGTGCCAGAGGAGGCATAATAGGGGGTGAAGGTTGTGGAGTCATAGGGTTGGCTTGCAAAAACTCGTTGAACCATTGGTTCATCATGCTGTAAAATACCCTTTTCATTTCATCGCCAAAATATAGTAGAATTGACGCACTTTGACTTATTTCTGAGTTGGAAGCTTGAACATTACTTTCAGCTTCATTAACTACAATCCGATTTGATTCGGCCAACATCTTTTATCTAAAAAAATACAACATTAGAACAGATCAAAAGCATCACACTATCACAGTCATTTATGTCACATGTAAATTCTAGACTCATTACGCACTACGTTAGTCCTAGAATTGACTAAACCGTAACTCTGATACCACTAAATATAACACCCCTATTTCATCTTCATTTTTGGATTAGGTTTACGGAGTATTACTGAGCAAACTAGAATGTTTAACTTCACAAAAGAAACAATTATACAAATTAAATGCTAACATATAACAATTGAATCTAATCTTGGCAAAAATGTATTTACGGGCCTTAAATCGAGTCTACAAGGCCTAAAAAATAGTTTGGGAACAATCTAGGCTCAAATCGAAATAAATCAAAAAACTTCTAGAAAAAATGAAAATTTGAGAAACAGGGGTCACACGATCCTGTGACATAGTCCAGATCATGTGAACATTCGAAGTCTAGACACATGGTTGTGTCCTAGGCTGTGTGTATATTTGAAATAGGGCCACACAGCCATGTCGCAGGCTATGTGCCAAACTATGTGTTCTTTCAATGTTGGGTCACACAGCCGTTTCATAGGCCGTGTGCCAGATCGTGCTACATACTGACTTAGGACACAAGGTTGTGTCTCAGGCCATGTCTCAGATCGTGTGAAACATGCACCTAAAATCAAATTTGCCCATAGCCATATGATATGACTGTGTGTGACACACGGCCGTGTAACAGCCTGTGTCCCAGGTCGTGTGCAACTAAATGACTTCATTTTCAAGCCAAAACAACCACTCTTACTTAAACACCAAACCACCCAATTTTCAACCAAAATGACCTATTCAAAAACACCTAAAACACACCAAATTCATACAATTAATATGCCAAACCAATGTATCCTCATTGATTCAACAATTGTTACACAAATACCATAAGCACATCACCTAAAGCTTACCATTACACACATGATACTTATTTAACTACCATGATACCATTACCTAATTCCCAATACATGACATAAACAAGTCCAACACCGCACACTACTTATCATAATAGCCATACCACATTTCAACATCATTAAAGATACTAACTCAAAACAATGTCTAACCAATAGCACAAGCATTTACACACCAAAATAATATCATCATAAAACTTAGCTTACCAATTCACAACAATAAGATCTTAATTACATTTAACTCACATGTTAACCTTAACCACATCAAACCCTATATACATGCCACAACCAAAATGACTCAAAAGAAAAAGCTACTAAAAAGAGTCTTGATAGTGTGAGCGTTGAAGTTGATCTTCCCAGGCTGCCCCACAAGACGTTAACTACAGAAACAAACAAAACAAAATAAGTAAGTTTATGTAACTTGGTAAGCCCATAGTTAAACATTAGTTCAACTAACCTTATATTATAATAGATCACTAATTAACTTAAACCATTATAATCCTCACAACCATTCCCAAAAATCATATCTCATTAGTACCAAAAAATTCAAACATATAACTTAATGTCCATAATGGCTCAAAACAAAGCAATCCATGTCACCATACATACATTCAACTCAAAGAATAATTTTACATTAAAAAGCACAATTTCATAGCCCGTTGAACTATTGCAAATTGACTCAGATACTCGAGTTTCCTCTAAAATACACCAGAGAGCATCGTAATGCTATCAAAGGCACGGAAGTGCAATACCGTACAAGCGTGCGCTACTACCCCTATTAGCATGCCAATCGTATCCTAATCGTTTACTACGCTCAATCGGGCATTATAATTTAATTCAAACATTTACAACCAAAGGCACTTTGCAACTTCCATATACTTATAATAAATTCATCAAGCTAATTTCCAAAAACATATAATCACAACATTATATAATCACAACATTCACCAATTATCAAATACTTATTTCCCACTTGTACTAATTTGCAACATTTAATAATTTATTACTTGTTAAGAAAATTTCATATTAACTACAATTAAATCATCACATATTAATACAATACATGACTAAGAACATATCTATATTTTATACTATGTACTCTCCTACTAATTGCTACCGGTTTCCTCGCAAGGATTACTCTACAAATTTTGTCATTCCACGGTTATTGTCTTTTTACTCAGTTCCTGAGCTATAATAATTAAATTCAATATATTAAATTAAAATACACCATAGAACTTTTTGTTTATGCATATACCCTTAAAGTTTCATGTTTACAAAATTTCCCTAAACTTTTACATATCTCTCAATTTAGTCCGTAAAGCCAAAACATTCAAATTTAACAAAATTCCACAAACACGCATGCTAGTTGAATTTATTCTTATTGTAGTACAATTCAATATTATCCAAAATTCACAAGAATTCCATATAAATTTTAATATTTTATCAAATTAATCCTTAAATCCAAAACTTTCGAATTTAACTAAATTTCACAAACATGCATGCTAGCCGAATTTATTCTTATTTTAGTACAATTCAATATTATCCAAAATTCACAAGAATTCCATATAAATTTTAATATTTTATCAAATTAATCCTTTAACTGAAAACTAAGTAAAATCACTTTACAAAATAATCCCAAACATCAACCAGACTACAAATTCATCATTTAACTTCAAAAATATCTAGAATTCATCAATGGTAAATTTTAAAACCTTTAATAGTTTTACAAATTAATCCCTGGGTTAGCTAGATTAAGCTACAATGATTACAAAAACATAAATTTTACAAGAAACAGATGAGGAAAATGCTTACATGCATCAAACTAAGTCAGACTGAATGTTGAACATGGCTATGGTTTAATTAACTACTTATACTTAACTATTTATTTAATTAACAAAAATTCACCAAATAAAACTTGAAATCAAACTATAATTGACTCATACGAATTAAATAATAATTATTACGGTCTTACTCATCGGATTTGTGGTATCAAAACCACTATTTTCGACACCACTGAAAATGGTCTGTTACATTTGGCCTTTGGCATTATTGTTGGGTGTAGAGGTAGTGTGAGCCCATCACATCCATGGGTCTAAAATTGGGCCTTGAGATACGCCCTAATTTTTTACATCAAAATATAAGACAGTGTTTCGAGGATTGTATCAAAGGGAGGATGGACTAAATATATGGAAATTCTCTTTACAATAATAAGTCTAAATAGTAGTAGTTGAATCCAATATTACGATAAATCATAAAATAGATGAATGTTAGGAATCAAATAACTAAAATATTTATGTAACAGCTCGTTTTTAGTAGAGTCAGAATAGTGGTTTCGGGACCACAAATCCAAGTCAAAAAGAAAATTTATTTTAATATCATGGCATGGTCTGCATTATGATAGGAATAATGTATGAATTTTTTTTAAGAAAATTTTACCGATTTAATTTTTAATTATAGAAAGGACCAAATTGCATAAAATGCAAAAGTTTGAGTTCTAGTAGCTATAAGTATTAAATAGCTATGGAATTCAAAAATTGAGGTCCTTATATGGTAATTAGACCATTAAGAAAAGTTAGTAAATATTTATGATGATTCATCCATGGAAAATTAGAAAAAGAAAAGGACTAAATTGGAATAAGAAATAAATTAAGATGATAATAACTTAATATCATCTTATTTCATCATCTTCCCAAAATAATTTCTATAGAAACCCTAGGAAAGAGAAAAAAATCAAGCAAGCCTAATTGGGTAAGTAATCTTGTCCAGTTTTTAGTAATTTTTATATTTTTGAGATAGAAATAACCTAATCTAGCTATTTTGGGGATCAATTTGTAAAGATATTAAAGTAATTGAAATTTTTCCATGGATGAGTATGCTGAAATTTTGAAATTTATGGTAGAAAATGAAAGGTTGTTTATAGATAAACAACTTTTGTAAAGGTAATTTTGATGAAATTGTGATTTAGGGACTAAATTGTAAAGATGTAAAAATTCATGGAAAATTTTTTATTTTTGTGAAATACATTACCTGTAAATGTTATATGAAAATTTTGGTTGGGCTTGGAATAAGGATTAAATTGCATGAATTTCATTTTCCGAGCCTAGGGACAAGATTGAAATTAATGAAAAGTATAGGGGCAAAATGGTACTTTTGCCTAATATGTGAATTGGATTGATTTGAATGTGAAATGTAATAAATTAATGATTAAATTCATTTATATAGATTCAAAAATACCAAATAAGGAGTTAGATCAAGGAAAAGAAAAAGTTTCAGATTAGTTGATTCTCACATACGAACAAGTATTGAGGTAAGTTCATGTAACTAAATTGTGTATATTTTCATATCTGAATTGAATGTTGTATATGTGAATTATGAATTTGTTATGTATATGAAAATAATTATATATCTGACATACCCGAGAATTGTTAAGCCCTGTTTGAATAAATGAAATTCGATGGATACAAGTTTCTCGATTGGTTGTGATCAAGCATATGTTGTAGACACACACCCCTATCCTGTATCCATCGTCAGAACAAGGTTTCGAGGCATTAACAGACTTAAATCACAAACAATCATGCAATTTCAGGTTATAGTTTGCATCTAAATTAAAACCATTTGCATTTAATCATAAAGTCCCATATACGAGCCTACAAGGCCCAAAACGTGCATTACAAATGGTTTAGGACTAAACTGAGAGCTTTAGAAAATTTTACAAAACTTAGAAAATTTTCCACTAAACAGAGGTCACACGCCCGTGTGGACATGGGACACGCCCGTGTCGACAGGCCGTGTGGTCACACACACCCATGTCCTGACCCCGTATAACTCTCTGACTTGTAATTCATGAACAAATTGAGATCACACGGCCAAGTCATACGCTCGTGTGCTAGGCTATGTGGTTAATTAATTTAATTCAAATTGGGTGCAGGTTTCACACGGCCAAGACACACGCCCGTGTCCTAAGCCATGTGGCACACACGGCTGAGACACACGCCTATGTTTCTGCCAGTATGCTCAATTCTGAGCATTCTATTTCTCAAAATTAGGGTGCAGGGGACACACGGCCTATCCACATGCCCGTGTTACTAGGCCGTGTGTCACACATGGTCTAGACACACGCTCGTGTGTCTGCCCGTGTGGACAAAATGAAGTCATTTCCTAGCTTCATTTCTCACCCAAAATCACCTAAAAACCTACACATAAAACACTCAACCAATTCCAGCCAGTTCAAGCATTCCAATTGAACAAATTCACCACTCATCAAGGCATACCATTTCATGCATACATGGTTACAAACTCACCTTATCTTAACTTAGGCATTAACAATATTTGATCACATGAACCTAGCATAACACATGTGGATATATATATTTCATAATAGCTAGATGATAGTGTGACAATAGTGTGATGATGCTCTAACGATCTTCCAACCTTCACAAGCTTCCAAGCACTCTAAAATAGGAAAAAAATAAAAGGAGTAAGCATTATATGCTTAGTAAGTTCATATAATAGAAACTAAACTTATGAATCTTGTTTATTTAAACCTAGACATACAATATTATGTTTCCATCCATTTGGTTAAATGCCCTATTCACATACATTCCATCAAACAATGTTAGTCACCAAAATCTTCATATAAATTAAGAAACATAGATGAGCTCATCAAGAAATATTCTTCCTGGTCATTACTATTTCATCTCAAGGTTTTCATGCCAAGTCAAGAGCTATTTGTCCTTTGAATCATTGAATTCCAATGAATGCTCAAGTAGTACACTCGTGGTGTACGATTCAACAATTCGTCAATTTTCTTATTCAAGGGTACCCATTAGGGCACTTAACCAAGAAACACTCTCCCAAGCCACATATCATTTAACAGGATTACCAGTTCGGGCTAAATCCTTTTGATATTGTATGCTTAGGGGAGCTCGATTAGGATTACCAATCCAGGCTAAACCCTAATCATAATGTATACTCGAGAGGTATTATATCGGAGTTACCCGTCTAGGCTAAATCCATTTTATAAAAAGGTCAATGGGATTACTCGTCCGAGCTAAATCCCATCCGCAACAAATGCAGGACCTTATCCGTTTCGGGAAAGTGCATATAATCATCGAAACTCAACATTCAATCGGGACTAACCCTTTATTGCCATTTCAAGCTTATTTTCATTTTTCATCATAACATACAAGTGAAGCACATCAACATAAATTACATTACATACAACACAATAATTAATTAATATATTTACATGTTTGATTAAGTTACACGAAGTTACCTTGATACTTGTTTGCCTAAAAATCTACTAATTCGAAATCTTTTCTTTTCCTCAATCTAATCTCGAATTAGTGTTGTCTGGATTTATATAAATGAATTTAATCATTAATTTCATACATTTCATACTTAGATGGACTCAATTTACGCCCTAGGTAAAATTACCATTTTGCCCCTATCTTTTCCAAAAATTTTGATATTGTCCCTAGGCCGGGAAAATGAAACTTGTACAAATTAATCCCTTTTCCAGGCCTAATCAGAGCCCCATTACAAAATTTCCAGCACATGTATTCATAAAATTTTAGAATTTTTCATCAAATTTTACAACTTTTCATTTTAGTCCCTAAATCATCTTTTCATAAAAAAATACTTTGTAAAAGTTGTTTATCTATCAATAATCTTTCATTTTCTACCATAAATTTCTAATTTTCAGCATAATGCATCCATGACCCATTTTCATACCTTGATAACCTTTCAAATTAATCCCTCAAATAGAGAGATTAAGCTATCCCGATTTCAAAAATACCAAAATTACTTAAAACGAGAGAAGGAAACTTACCCAATTAGGCCTTGAAAGCTTCTTTTCTCTCTCCTAAGGTTTCCATGAATTTTTAAGGTTGTAAAGACAAAATAAGATGATATAATTCTTTTCATCTTTTAATTAATTAATATTTTGCTATTTCCAATTTAGTCCTTGCCTTTTTTTTATAATTCCATGGATGAGTCACTATAAAAATCTACATACTTTTATTAATGGTCTAATTACCATATAAGGACCTTAAATTTGAGTTCCATAGCTATTTGATCCTTATAGCGACTAGAATTCAACTTTCGTATTTTATGCTATTTATTCCTTCTCGTAATTAAACACTTAATCGATAAAATTTTCATATCAAAATTTTCACACATCATTTCTAACATATTACGGCCCATTTGATAAAATAAAAATAAAACATATTTTGGATCGAATTTGTGGTCCCGGAACCACTATTCCGATTTCACTGAAAAATGGGTTGTTATAACTCTCCCCCCTATAGGGATTTTCGTCCTCGAAAATTTTACCAGTAAAAAAATTTGAATATTGCTTCCTCATTGCATCCTCCGGTTCCCAAGTAGCTTCCTCTATACCATGTCGTTGCCAAAGAACTTTTACCAAAGCTATCTTTTTATTTCTTAACTCTTTTGTTTCTCGAGTTAAGATTTTGATTGGTTCATCACCATATGTCATATCTGGCTAGATCTCTAGCTCCGTCAGAGAGATAACATGTGAAGGATCAGATCGATACCGTAGTATCATAGACACATGAAAAACATTATGAATCCGATCAAGCTTTGGTGGTAAAGCTAACAGATATGTAACCGGTACAATTCTTTCTGTAATCTCATATGGTCCAATGAACTGTGGACTCAATTTTCAAGAATACCTTGTCACCAACCTGAAATTCTATCTACTTTCTTTTCAAATCAGCATAGGACTTTTGTCGATCCGAGGATGCTTTCAAGCTATCTCGAATTCCCTTCACTTTTTCTTTGGTCTCTTGGACCAAGTCAACCCCGTATAGCTTTTTCTCACTGAGTTTAGTCCAATACAATGGGGTTCTACATTTACGCCCATACAAGGCTTCATACGATGCCATTTTAATACTAGACTAATAACCGTTATTATAAGCAAATTCAACTAGAGGAAAATACCATTCCCAGTTACCTTCAAACTCAAGCACACAACACCGAAGCATATCTTCCAAGATCTGTATTACTCGTTCAGATTGACCATCTGATTGGGGATGAAAAGTAATACTAAACTGTAACTGAGTACCCAAAGCTTCTTGCAATTTGCTCCAGAATCGAGAAGTAAATCGAGGATCTCTATCTAAAATGATGGAGACAGGCACTCCATGCAATCTGACTATTTCTTAAATATATAACTCAGCCGATCTATCCAAGGAAAAATCCATACGTACCGGGATAAATTGTGTAGACTTTGTCAACCGATCAACAATTACCCAAACGACATCTTTCTTCTTTGGAGACAGGGGTAGCCCCCATACAAAGTCCATAGTAATTCTTTCGCATTTCAACTAGCTGTAATAGTCCAAAAGCCAACTAATGTTCAGCTTTTACTTGCTGGCATATCAAGCATTTAGATACAAATTCAGAAATATCTCGTTTCATTCTCGGCCACCAGTACATCTTTTTCATATCGTTATACATTTTATTACTACCAAGATGAATAGACATGTTACCATTATGAGCTTCATTCAAGATCTTTTGCACTAGTTCAGAACCTTTCGGTACACATACTCTGCCTCTAAATAACAAACAACCATCAGTCCCAGTCTGAAATTCTGAATCAGGAATCGATTCACTCAGTACCCGTCTTGCTTGCAACTTGTTATCATTTTTCTAAGCTTCTGAAATTTTCTCTAAAAATGTTGGTCTAGCTTTTAACTCAGTTATAACTGAACCATCATCAGACAATGACAATCGTGTGTTCATTGCTTGCAAAGCATACAAGGGTTTTCTGCTCAAAGCATCTTCCACTACATTGGCCTTCCCTGGATAGTAGTCAATAACAAGATCGTAATATTTTAGCAATTCTATCCATCCGTGCTGTTTTAAATTCAATTCTTTTTGTGACATCAAATATTTTAGACTTTTATGATCAGTGAATAAGTGACAATTTTCCACAAACAAGTAATGCCGCCAAATTTTCAATACAAACACTATGTCTGCCAATTCAAGATCATGTATCGGGTAATTCCTTTCATGTGGCTTTAGTTGTCGTGAAGCATAGGCTACTACCTTACCATCTTGCAACAAAAAATAGCCTATACCATTCAATGATGCATCACTGTAAACTATAAATTCCTTACCCGATTCAGGCTAGACTAAAAAAGGTGCTTCTATCAATAAAGCCTTTAATCTATCAAAGCTCTGCTGACATTTATCAGTCCACTCGAATTTTACATCTTTCTGCAACAATTGGGTCATCGGAGAAGCTATCATTGAAAAACTATTTACGAATCTCCGATAATAACCAGCTAGTCGCAGAAAACTTCAGACTTCAGACACATTCTTTGGTGGCTTCCAGTTAACAATGGCTGAAATTTTATTCGGGTCTACTCGGACACCATCAGCAAATACAACATGCCCAAGGAAGCTAACTTCCCTTAGCCAAAATTCACATTTAGGGAATTTGAAGTTCAGTTGTTTCTCTCGCAGAGTTTGAGACACTATTCTCAAGTGCTTAGCATGCTCATTTTCATTCCGAGAGTAAACCAAAACATCATCTATAAATACCACCATAAAAATATCTAAATACTGGCTGGAGATTCTATTCATCAAGTCCATAAACACTACAGGTGCATTTGTCAAGCCAAATGGCATCACAAGAAACTCATAGTGCCCATACTTGGTTCTAAAAGTTGTCTTTGGCATATCCGATACCTTTACCCATAGTTGGTAGTAACCAGAATTGAGATCAATCTTTGAAAATATGGTGGCACACTTTAACTGGTTAAACAAGTCATCAATACGAGGCAATGGATACTTGTTTTTTATTGTAATGTTGTTGAGCTGTCTGTAATCAATACACAGCCTCAACGATCCATCTTTCTTCTTTACGAACAGAACCGATGCACCCCAAGATGAGAAACTAGGTTGTGCAAAACCTCTATCAATCAATTCTTGCAACTGTACTTTCAGCTCTTTCAACTCAGTGGGAGTCATTCTCTAAGGTGATATGGATATCGGTGTGGTTCTCAGAACAAGGTCTATAAAGAATCCCACTTCTCTATCCAGTGGCAAATCAGGTAATTTTATTGGGAATACATCAGGAAATTCACATACTACTGGCACTAATTAAATCTTTGACTCTGTTACTTTTGTATCCATCACATACGCAACATAAGCATCATACCCCTTTCTAGCATATTTTTGTGCTGGTATTACTGAAATCACGTTAGGTAATCCATCCAGTTTATCAAATTCAACACGAAGAGATTCACCATTCTGATATTTCAATACAATATATTTCTGCTTGCAACTAACCACTGCATCATATTGGGTTAACCAATCCATTCCCAATATCACATCAAATTCATCAAATGGAAATAACATCAAGTTAGCTGGAAAGCAGAAACCTTTTACTATCAACGGACAGTTCTTGCCAACTTTATCCACCATAACGCACTAGCCCAGAGGGTTTGAAACTTTAACCACAAATTCAGTGAATTCAACAGGTAAATTTTTAACAGATACTTGGTTCGTGCATATATATGAATGTGTGGAACCTGGATCAATCAATGTAGTAATATCAGTATCAAGTAGGGAAAATGTACCGGTAATGACGTATGGTGTAGAGGCATCTTCTTTAGTACGAATAGCATATGTCCACGTAGGTGCTCGTGCCTCAGATCTAGCTATCGTGTCCTTGGTAGTACCTTGCTACCACTAACATTACCAGGATGATGGGGTGGTCTGCCTCTCGCAATAGGATTGCTCGACTTTGGAGCTGGTTCTATGTCATTTTCAACTCTTTTAGGACAATCTTGAGAAAATGGTCAAGTGAAGCGCATCTGAAACAAGCTCCACTTCTAGACCGGCATTCCCTATGATGAAACTTGTTATAATGTTTACATTTCAGTTTGGGATTATTGACACTACCCACACTGATCATAGATGGAGTTGAAGATCTCAGGTTAGATCATGGAGAGCCCCGTTCCCTTTCAGAATATCCCGTGGAAGTGGTTACATGATCATAATACTTCTTTAATTTCTTAGAAACAAATGATTGTGACTTACTCATAGCTCTTTTTCCAGAAATTCGAGCCTCTCTTTTGGTTTGTTTCTTTTCTTTACTCAGTTCCTCAACCTTGTATGCTCGGTTGGCTAATGCCACAAATTCTCTTATCTCAAGAATCCCAATCAATAACTTGATATCTTCATTCAAGCCCTCTTCAAAATGTTTACACATTTCAGTCTTGGTTAAAACCCATTCCTTGGCATACTTACTCAGTTGAACAAATTCCAGTTTGTATTCAGATACAGTCATGCTTCCCGACTTGAGTTCCAAAAATTCTTTCTTTTTCTGATCCATGAACCTCTGACTAACATATTTCTTTCTGAATTTAGTCAGAAAGAATTCCCATATAATATAATCACTCGGTACAACTAAAGTTATGGTATTCCACCAATGATAAGTTGTATCTTTCAGTAGGGATACTGCACATTTCAGGCACTCGACAGGTGTGCAGGACAGTACATCAAAAACTCGGATAGTGTTTTCAAGCCAAAACTCGGCCCTTTTTAGATCATCATCTGCAGTAATCCTAAATTCTTTCGCCTTATGTTTGCGGATTTTGTCTATTGGAAGCTTACCAGTCCTAACAAGTTCAGCACCCTGTGGTACCTCAGGAACCGGTTGAGGAGCAAGTGGGGGAGGTCGTTGTACAGCGGGGTTTGTTCTAAAGTATTGTGTAAACCATTCAAACATCATTTGAAAGAAGGATTGTTTTGCCCCCTCGCTTCAGCCCTCAAACTTGGGCCTTTCACCACTAGACGCAAAGGTGACTCTTTGTACTGAAGCTAAAGCATTGCTCTCAGCTTCCTCGAATTTAGCTCTAGCCAGGTTAGATGACATTATTATATGAAAAACACATTTAAAATGATCAAGAGTCATCACACCATCACAATTTATATAATGGCATGTATAGCTAACCAAGTGTCTGCTACGTCAAATCAGAGAATTGGCTAAATCATAGCTCTGATACCATTAAATGTAACACCCCTATCCCGTATTCGTCGTTGGAACAGGGTTTCGGGGCATTACCAGACTTACATCACAAACAATCATGCACTTTTGGGTTATAGTTTTTGTCTAAATTAAAACCATTTGCATTTAATCATAAAGTCTAAGATATGAGCCTACGAGGCCCAAAACGTGCATCGGAAGTGGTTCGAGACTAAACCGAGAATTTTAAAGAAATTTACAAAACTTAGAAAATTTTCCACTAAATAGGGGCACACGCCCTGTGGACATGGGACACACCTGTGTGGGTAGGCCGTGTGGTCACACACGCTCATGTCTTGACCCCGTGTAACTCTCTAACTTGTAATTCATGAACAAATTGAGATTACACGACCAAGTCACACGCCCGTTTTCTAGGCCGTGTGGTTAATTAATTTAATTCAAATTAGGTGCAGATTTCACACGGCCAAGACAGGCCACACAGCTGAGACACACACCCATGTCTCTGCCTGTGTACTCAATTCTGAGCATTCTATTTCTGAAAATTAGGGTGCAAGGGACACAAGGCCTATCCACATGCCCGTGTTACTAGGCCGTGCGTCACACACGGTTTAGACACACGCCCGTGTGTGTAACCATGTGGACAAAATAAAGTCATTTCTTGGCTTCAATTCTCACCCAAAATCACCTAAAAACCTGCACATAAAACACTCAACCAATTCGAGCCATTTCAAGCATTCCAATTGAACAAATTCATCATTCATCAATGTGACAGCCCAAAATTGACCCTAGTCGGGAAGTGGTTTTGGGACCGCTAAACCGAGTCACCGAAATGTTTGAATGTGATATTTATTGTCTAGAATATGTAATTATGAATGTGTGAAAATTTCAAGCTTCGATTTAGTTGATTGCATGTGAATTTTAGTAAATGGGACTTATGTGAAAAAATTTAGAAATGTGCTAGGCAATTGTAAAGTGGCTTATTAATGCATGTTATAGAAATGGTGGGTTTGCATGTCAAATTGCCCAATATTTGAGCTAGTGGCCGGCCATGCTATGAGTGGAAACATGTCACAAACATGTTATGTTAGTGATGTATGTTAGGAACAATAAAATAAGGAGTATGGGTAATAAAGAAATGGAAAAAGGAAAGAATGTGTGTGATTGTTCTTCCCCTCTCCATTGCCGTGAATGTAAGAAAGAAAACAAAAAAAAGTGTCCATCTTTCTTCATTTCTCTTGGCCGAATGTTCTAAGGAAGAAAGAAAAAAAAACAAGTTGTGTTCTTTGGTTCTTCTTGGCCGAATTGAAAGGAAGAAGAAGGGAGTGAAGCAATCGGTCATCTTAGGTCACTATTAAGGTAAGGAAGTTTGTACTAGCTTTTGAAATTTTAGTTGATATTGAGTGAGTTATCAAGTGATTTTTGTAAACCATGTTAAAATTTTGATTTTGGGGGTGAGTATGGTTTTCGGCTATAAAAGATTAATAAGGGTGATGATTGTGTTTCATGCAAAACTTAGATTAATAATGGTAGTTGCTTACATCTTGATATCTATGAGTTCCTTTCTTGGCTCTACCATAGACCCACGAAGTATATGTTTAGTTGGTGTTGTTGGAGGTTTATGATAGAAGCTAATGAGTGAGAGTTGGATAGGTACTATGAGGTTAAACTTCATGAGATTGTAAGCTTGTAAGTTGGATGATGAAATTCATGCTTTGTGAAGGTAAATGGTGTAGAAGGAGCATTCGGCCATGAAAACAAAAAAAAGGGGAAATTTATGATGAATTAAGTTGGAAGCTATTATAATGTAATTGTCCATTCGGGTATGGGATGAAAAAAAAATATATGAAATGGCTATAATCAGCCTTGTGATTCGGCTTTTGCATATATATATATATTTGCACATGGTGTATTGGTATGATACATATATATGTCATCCCAAGGTATATGTTTATATATGGTGACGGTTTAGTTATGGAGTAAATGATGGATGCATATTGAGTTGTAATATGTAATGCATTAGTTAGTAAAATGTATGTCATTTATATGTGGTACTAAGTATATAATTGGCCTCAACGTAGACATGCATATTCGGCCACATGAGATGGATTGGCGTTGCATGTATTCGGTTAGAGGCAAGCATATTAATGCTTATATCTTGGCTTAGACAATCGGCTAAAAGGAGTGTGGGATAATATGTTGAGTTGATGCATGATTTCACATGTATGTGACTTTAATGTCTAATGTATAAATATGGGCTAAGTGCCTTGTGTTCCTCTTTTCGATGCTCAAATGATTAAATCAATTTATTTGTCTAATTAAGCTCAAGAGCAAAGGGGATCTAAATCCAATAAAGGGAAGGAAAAAGTGGTCGAATAGCTATCAGAATCATTCGACAACATCCGAGGTAAGTTCTTGAGTAAAAGAGCTTAAATTATGATTTGATTAGATCATGTTTTAAGCAAATCAAATCATGCTCTTTGTGTGTGGCTATTGAGCCGAAATTGCAAGAATGATAAGTGTCTTGTGTTTGAGTTTTGCTAACGAAAACGAAATACGAATGTGCCATGATTTATTGTTAAATGTGCATGGTTATTTGAATGATGTCCGGGCTAAGTCCCGAAGGATTTGTGCTAAGTGACCATATCCGGACTAAGATCCGAAGGCAATTGTGCGAGATACTAATTCCGGGCTAAGCCCGAAGGCATTTGTGCGAGTTACTAAATCCGGGTTAAGTCCCGAAGGCAATTGTGCGAGTTACTATAACCGGGCTATGTCCCGAAGGCATTTGAACGAGTAGCTATATCCGGTTAAATTCCGAAGGTACGTGATTTGGGAATGAATGATCTTGCTGTAAAAATTTCAGTAAATACTCTAGAAACATCCCAACATTGAGGTATGTTTCGTATGTGCTTGAATTTAGTTGAGTCCTTACAAATAAGTATTCGCTCAGTTGATAAATGAGCTACCGGCCTTTGGCTAAGTTGATCTTTGTGTATGAATAAAAGGGTTGGTAATGTGAAGTAAGTATGATATTGAAAAATTGTGCGTATGAAATTATCCGTTTAGCTACATGAATGCTATACTTTTGTTGTGCTGGAATCCCTTGCTCAAAACTTACTAAGCATAAATTGCTTACTCCGTCTCCTTGATTCTCTGTTTTATAGATTTTGGTTCTCCAGCTATCGGACTCGGGATTTTGAAGTCGAAGTCGAAGTCGCCCACACTATCAAAGCCCCCCCTTTTGGTACAGTTTTGGTTGAACTTCGAAATGGCATGTATAGGACTACCCGTTTGTTGTGGGTCATGGACCCTTTGGACTTGTATAATTTTGGATAGCCATGCGAAAATGGCTTATATATGTTTGAGTATAATGTTATAATCATTTGGTGTGGATATGCTTGACAAGGATTGGCCATGGGAATGGTTAATCACTATCATAAATTGTGCTATTTATGCAAAAAGGGCTAGTTGAATCATGGAAACTATGAAATAGGTAAAGTCTACCTTAAAGGCAGATGCTGACAGCAGCAGTGATGTAGATTTAGAAAATCACTAAAAATATTAGGAATGGAATTAAATAGTAAATAAATTATGTAAACGAACCTTGATGAATCTATTTTCATAGGAAAGTAATGAAACAATCATACGGATAGTATGTTAAGAGATATTCAGGTACTTGTGAGACAGGGCCAGAACGGTTTCTGGATTTCCTGTTCCGACTTTGGAAATTCATTACAAATTAACCAGAGACAATTAGGAGTCAAGCCATATATGTATAGATTCCTCTCTGAGTCTATTTTCTATAGAAACAAACAGAATCAGTATTGAAGCTCTGTACAGGGAGATATCCAAGTCGTAATGCGCAAAGGTTAGTGTAGTCGATCCCTGTAACATGGGAGACTTTGACTAATAAACTGTACTAATTGGCCCAACCAAAAATTATAGAAAAAAATATGTAGATGGGTTTATGAGTCTAGTTTTAGGGAAAATTTACGGAACTGGATTCCGAGTTTCTGAACTCAAGATATGATTTTTAAAGCGACTAGTACGCAGATTGGCAGTGTCTGGAAATTTTTTTTTTAAAGTCTGTTAAAACCTCGTGTTCGACTCCGGTGACGGTCTCGGGTTCGGGGTGTTACAATCAAGGCATACCATTTAATGCATACATGGTTACAAACTCACATTAGCTTAACTGAGGCATTACCAATATTTGATCACATGAACTTAGCATAACACATGTGGATATATATATCATAATAGCTTACTAAATCATACCCAAAATGAACCATCACTAGCCATTCCAATGGCTAGGTTACAAAATAACATTTCAATCCACTATTGGCCAAGTTTCCCTATACATGCCATTATACCAAAATGATTTCACTAAAAATACCCAAAATGCTAGATGATAGTGTGACGATGCTCTAACAATCTTCCAACCTTCACGAGCTTCCGACCACTATAAAACAGGAAAAAATAAAAGGAGTAAGCATTATATGCTTAGTAAGTTCGTATAACAGAAACTAAACTTACCAATCTTGTTTATTTAAACCTAGACATACAATATTATGTTTCCATCCGTTTGGCTAAATGGCCTATTCACATACATTCCATCAAACAATGCTAGTCACCAAAATCTTCATATAAATTAAGTAACATAGATGAGTTCATCAAGCAATTTTCTTTCTGGTCATTACTATTTCATCTCAAGGTTTTCATACCAAGTCAAGAGTTATATGTCCTTTGAATCACTCCAATGAATGCTTAAGTAGTACACTCGAAGTGTACGATTCAACAATTTGTCAATTTTCTTATTCAAGGGTACCGATTAGGGCACTTAACCATGTAAAACTCTCTCAAGCCACATATTGTTTAATAGGATTACCAGTCCAGGCTAAATCCTTTTTATATCGTATGCTCAGGGGAGCTCGATTAGGATTACTAGTCTAGGCTAAACCCTAATCATAAAGTATACTCGAGAGGTATTATATCTGGATTACCTGCCTAGGATAAATCCTTTTTATAACAAGGTTAATGGGATTACTCTCTGAGCTAAATCCCATCCGCAACAAATGTAGGACCTTATCCGTTTTGGGAAAGCGTATATAATCATCGGAATTCAACATTCAATTGGGGCTAAACCTTTATCACCATTTCAAGCTTATTTTCATTTTTCATCATAGCATATCAGTGAAGCACATCAACATAAATCACATTACATACAACACAACCATTAATTAACATAATTACATGTCCGATCACGTTACACGAACTTACTTCGACACTTGTTTGCATAAAAATCTACTAATCCGAAATCTTTTCTTTTCCTCGATCTAACCTCTTATTAGTGTTGTTTGGATCTATATAAATGATTTTAATCATTAATTTCTTACATTTCATACTTAGACGAACTTAATTTACATCCTAGGCAAAACTACTATTTTGTCCCTATCTTTTCCAAAATTCTGATTTTGTCCCTAGGCCCGAAAAATGAAACTTGTGCAAATTATTCCCTATTCCAAGCCTAATCAAAGCCCCGTTACGAATTTTCCAGCAAATTTTCATCAAATTTTACAACTTTTTATTTTAGTCCCTAAATCATGTTTTCATAAAAAATTACTTTGTAAAAGTTTTTTATTTATCAATAATCTTTCATTTTCTACCATAAATTTCTAATTTCCAGCATAATGCATCCATGACCCATTTTCATACCTTGATAACTTTTCAAATTAATCCCTCAAATAAAGATATTAAGCTATCTCGGTTTCAAAAATACCAAAATTAATCAAAACGGGACACGGAAACTTATCCAATTAGGCCTTGAAAGCTTCTTTTATCTCTCCTAAGGCTTCCATGTATTTTTAAGGTTGAAGATAACAAAATAAGATGATATAATTCTTTGCAAATTTTAATTAATTAATATTTTGCTATTTCCAATTTAGTCCTTACCCTTTTCTATAATTCCATGGATGAGTCACCATAAATGTAACTGCCCGATTTTTAGCTAAATCAAAACAATGGTTTCGAGATCACAAATTTGAGGTTAGAAATTTTTTTAATATTATTTTGTGTGTTTATGGCATGATATTAGATATCTATGAAAGATTGGTGTGTTAATTTTATTGTGTAACACCCCGTACCCGAGACCGTTGCCGGAGTCGGACACGAGGGGTTAACAGACTTAATTCCCTTATTTTTACAGTCCATTTTAAAAATTTCCAGACTAGCTGGCTAACTGCGTCACTGTCACTTTAAAAATCATATATTGAGTTCCAAAACTCGAAAATCAGTTTTGTAAATTTTCCCTGAAACTAGACTCATATATCCATATAAAAAAGTTTTTCTAGAATTTTTTGTTGGGCCAATTAGTACAGTTTATTAGTTAAAATATACCCTGTTTCAGGGTTCAACTGCTCTGACCTTCATGCATTCCGACTTATATATCTCCCTGTACAGGCCTTCAATACTTATACCGTTTGCTCTAAAGAAACTAGACTCGAAAAGGAATCAATACATATATGGCATGACTTCTAACTATCTCTGGTTAATTTATAATTAATTTCCTAAGTCCGAACAGGGAATCCAGAAACCACTCTGGCCCTGTTTCACGAAAACTTTAAAATCTCATAAAATACTGTTCATATGACCGTTTCATTACTTCCCTATGAAAATAGATTCATCAAGGTTAAATTACATAATTTATTCACTATTTAATTCCATTCTTACTATTTTTAGTGATTTTTCAAATCCACACCACTGCTGCTGTCAGCATCTGTTTTTAAGGTAAACCTTACCTATTTCATGGTTTTCCATGAATCAACTAGAGTTTGTCATACATAGCATCAAAATAATCATAATTAACCATTCCCAATGGCTAATCGTTACCAAACATTTCCATACCTCTCAATGAACAACATACAAGACGATTATAATGCTATGCTCAAAGTGTATATAAGCCATTTTCGCATGGCTATCCAAATTTATACAAAACCAAAGGGTACATGACCAACAACAAAGAGGGTAGTCCTATACATGTCATTTTCAGAGTTCAACCAAAAGTGTACCAAAAGGGCTTTGATAGTGTGGACGACTTCGACTTCGACAATCCCGAGCCCGATAGCTGACGAACCAAAATCTATAAAACAGAGAATCAAAGAAACGGAGTAAGCATTTAATGCTTAGTAAGTTTTGAATAATGAAATTAGTTTCGGCTAAGGTATAACATTCATATGGCTAAATGGATAACTTCATATATGCACATTCTCATAAACATACTTACTTCACGCTTCAATAAATATATTCATTCACAAGGTATCAAACCTAACTAAAGGCCGAAAATTCGTTAATCAATTGAACGAATACTATTTAAAACGAATCGACTTTTCCGATGCATATACGAATCATACCTCATCGTTTGGATTTTATGAGCGTATTAATTTGAAATTTACAGCAAGCTTGCTCACTTCCAAACCCAAGCATCTTCGGGATTTAGCCGAATATAACTACTTGCTCAAATGCCTTCGGGACTTAGCCCGGTTATAGTAACTCGCACAAATGCCTTCGAGACTTAGCCCGGATATAGTAACTCACACAAATGCCTTCGAGACTTAGCCCGGATATAGTAACTCGCACAAATGCCTTCGGGACTTAGCCCGGAATTAGTCACTAGCACAAATGCCTTCGGGACTTAGCCCGGTTATCATCCGAATATCCATGCACATATCAGTAAATCATGACACATCTAAATTTCATTTTCATAATTAGAATTCAAACACAAGTCACTTATCAAGCATTATCATTTTTGGCTCAATAGCTACATACAAGAGCATGATATTGATTTGCTTAAAACATGATCTAATCGAATCATAATCTAAGTTCCATTACTCGAAAACTTACCTCGGATGTTGTCGAACGATTTCGACGGCTATTCGATCATTTTTTCCTTTCCCTTATCCAACTTTGGTCCTCTAAGCTCTTGAGCTAATTCAAACAAATTTAACTTATTAAAGTCTCATTATGCTAGCTTATGGCTGAATATGACAATGAATTTGATAGGTCATATGGCTACCTTTAGCTCAAATACAAAATGGTCATACGCATTTTTAATCACATTAAGCAATTTAATACCATTAATCTAACATTTCCTCATGTGCAACTTTATGACCGAATACACATATCATTAACTCAATATCAATTAACTAAGCACTTAAACAAATTCTCTTTAACTATACACACATTCGGCAATGACAAAGACAATTTAGCAAACCTTAAATTCAACTTATAACAATATATATATATACACTCAATATTCAAATCATTTAACATCACTTCACCATAATTTTTACATCATGGCCGAATGTTCCTTTGAACCATTTACCCTTACAAGGCATAAATTTTACCATCAAAACTAACAAGCTTATAATCCCATGACCGAAACCTCTAACAACACCAATTAAAAATACTTCATGGGTTTGAGGTAAAACCAAGAAAGAAACTCATAAATATCGAGATATAAGCACTAACATTGTTCATCTAGATTTAGCATGAAACAACATCCATCACCCTTATAATTAGCATAGCCGAAAACCTTACTCATTCCAAAATCCAAATCTCAACTTGGGTCACAAAAATAACTTGATATCTCATCAACACAACATCAACACCAAGCAAGAATGATACATCCATGGCCGAGTGTCATCTCCATCACATAGCAAGATTTAGACCATGGGCTAGGTAGAACTCAAGCTAACAACTAAAACATGCATGCATCTCATGGAACATCATCAAACATACCTCCTCCTAAACACCAACCAATCGAACATGAAGCAAGAAAACTCCTTTCTTCTTCCTTTGATTTTTCGGTCAAGAAGAACAAAGAGTGTAACACCCCGTACCCGAGACCGTTGCCAGAGTCGAACACGAGGTGCTAACTGACTTAATTCATTTACTTTTACAGTCCATTTTAAAAATTTCCAGGCAGTTGGCTAACTGCGTCACTGTCACCTTAAAAATCATATCTTAAGTTATAAAACTCGAAAATCAGTTTCGTAATTTTTCCCTGAAACTAGACTCATATTTCCATCTACATAATTTTTTTCTAAAATTTTTGGTTGGACCAATTAGTACAGTTTATTAGTTAAAGTCTCCCCTGTTACAGGGTGCGACTACACTGACCTTCATGCATTACGATTTGGATATCTCCCTGTACAGGGCCTCAATACTGATGCCGTTTGTTTCTATAGAAACTAGACTCAAAGATAAATCTATACATATATGGCATGACTTCTAAATGTCTCTGGTTAATTTATAATGAATTTCCAAAATCAGGTCAGGGGATCCTGAAACCGTTCTGGCCCTGTCTCACGAAAACTTTAACATCTCATAATATACTGTTCATATGAACGTTTCGTTACTTTCCTATGAAAATAGATTCATCAAGGTTCGATTACATAATTTATTCACTATTTAATTCCATTCCTACTATTTTTAGTGATTTTTCACATCCACATAACTGCTGCTGCCAGCAATTTTCTAAATCGAAGCTTAAAACTTTCACACATTCATATTCACATATTTTAGACAATAAATATCATATTCAAATAATTTGGTGACTCGGTTTAGCGGTCCTGAAACCGCTTTCCGACTAGGGTCACTTTAGGGCTGTCACAACTCTCCCCCACTTTAAGAAATTTTCGTCCCCGAAAATCTTACCGGTAAATAGGTTTGGGTATCATTCTTTCATAGAGTTCTCGGGTTCCCAAGTAGCTTCTTCCATCCCATGTTTGAGCCATAACACTTTCACTAAAGGAACCTTTTTGTTTCGCAACTCTTTCACTTCACGAGCAAGGATACGAATCGGTTCTTCTTCATAACTCATATCGGGTTGAATTTCAACCTCTGATGGATTTATTATGTGCGATGGATCAGATCTATAACGTCGAAGCATCGAAACATGAAAGACGTCGTGAATCTTTTCAAGTTCAGGGGCAAAATCAATCTATACGCAACTGGACCGACTCGTTCAGATATTTCATATGGCCCGATGAACCTCGAACTCAATTTGCCCTTACGCCCAAACCTGAGTATCTTTTTCCAATGTGAAACTTTAAGAAACACTTTATCTCCCACCTGATACTCAATGTCCTTTCGTTTCAAATCCGCGTACGACTTCTGACAATCTGATGCTGCCTTCAGACTTTCACGAATTATTTTTACTTTCTGCTCAGCATCTTTAATCAAATCAACTCCGAAAATTTTTCTTTCACCGAGCTCGGTCCAAAACAATGGTGTACGGCATTTTCGACCGTACAAAGCCTCGTAAGGCGCCATCTTAATGCTTGACTGAAAACTATTGTTGTAAGCGAACTCAATAAAAGGTAGATACTGTTCCCATGAACCACTAAACTCAAGGATGCAGCATCTCAACATATCCTCGAGTATCTGAATTATCCACTCGGATTGACCATCGGTTTGGGGATGAAAAGCGGTGCTAAAATGCAACTTGGTACCCAAAGCTTCTTGCAATTTCTTCCAAAATCGTGAGGTGAATCTCGGATCTCTATCCGACACAATAGAAATAGGTACCCCGTGTAATCTCACAATCTGAGAAACATACAATTCAGCTAGTTTATCCAGTGAATAACCCGTACGTACGGGAATAAAATGGGCCGACTTGGTCAGTCTATCAACAACAACCCAAATTGCATCTTTCTTACTTGTCGACAATGGCAACCCAGACACAAAATCCATCGTGACTGGATCCCATTTCCATTCGGGTATCATGATCGGCTGAAGTAAACCCGTAGGCACTTGATGTTCCGCCTTCACTTGCTGAATATTAAACACTTCGAAACAAAATCGGAAATGTCTCGTTTCATACCATGCCACCAAAACTGACGTCTCAGATCGTTGTACATTTTCGTACTCCCCGGGTGAATTGACATTCGGCTACAATGAGCTTCGTTCAGAATCATCGAAATAAGTTCTGAACTTCTTGGAACACACAAACGATTTCTAAACCTCAAACAATCGTCCTCATCAATTTGAAACTCTGATCCATATTCGAAACACATTCAGCCCGTTTTGCAACCAGTTCCTCATCGACTTTCTGAGCTTTACGAATTTGATGAATCAACAATAGTTTGGCCTTTAATTCTGCCACTAACACATTGTCAGATAGAACAGACAAGTGTACATTCATCGCTCGTAAAGCAAACAGTGATTTACGACTTAAGGCATCCGCAACCACATTAGCCTTTCCCGGGTGATACTCAATGACAAGCTCATAATCTTTCAACAACTCAAGCCAACGCATTTGTCACAGATTCAAGTCTCTTTGAGTCATCAAATATTTGAGACTTTTGTGATCCGAATATACATGGCACTTCTCACCAAATAAGTAATGTCGCCATATTTTCAAAGCGAATACGATGGCAGCTAGTTCGAGATCATGGGTTGGATAATTTTTCTCATGTGGCTTCAGTTGCCTTGACGCATAAGCTACAACTCGACCTTCTTGCATCAATACACAACCCAACCCAAGTAAGGATGCATCACTGTAAATGACGAACTCCTTGCCTGCTTCGGGCTGCACTAGTACTGGAGCTTCCGTCAAATGAGTTTTCAATTGATTGAGACTTTTCTGACACTTTTCTGTCCATTCAAACTTAACATCTTTCTGAAGTAGTTTTGTCATTTGTGTGGCTATCATCGAGAAACCTTTTACAAACCGTCGATAGTAACCGGCAAGTCCCAAAAAGCTCCGAACCTCAGTAATATTTCTCGGAGGCTTCCAGTTAAGTATGGCCGAAATTTTGTTCGGATCAACTCGAATACCCGATACGGATACCACATGACCCAAGAAGCTCACCTCTCTTAACCAGAACTCACACTTACTGAACTTAACATATAATTGCTTATCTCGTAAAATCTGCAACACTAATCTCAGGTGCTCCGTATGCTCGGTTTCGTCTCTTGAGTAGACCAAGATGTCATCAATAAACACAACTACAAACCGATCTAAATACGGTCTAAAGATCCGATTCATCAAATCCATAAATACCGCAGGGGCATTAGTGAGCCCAAACGGCATCACTAAGAACTCGTAGTGACCGTATCTCGTTCTGAAAGCAGTTTTGGGTATATCCGAATCTCGAATTCGCAACTGATAATAACCTGATCTCAAATCTATCTTTGAAAACACTGAGGCTCCCTTTAGTTGATCAAACAAATCATCAATGCGCGGTATCGGATATTTATTCTTTATTGTCACCTTATTCAGCTGACGATAGTCGATGCACAACCTCATGGTTCCGTCCTTCTTTTTCACAAACAATACTGGTGCACCCCAAGGTGAGAAACTTGGTCGAACGAAACCTCTATCCGTCAACTCTTGTAACTGAGCTTTCAATTCCTTTAATTCCGTTGGTGCCATACGATACGGAGCTATCGAAATCGGTGTAGTCCCAGGTACAAGCTCGATGCCAAACTCTACCTCCCGAACAGGTGGTAAACCCGGTAATTCTTCGGGAAAAACATCTGGGTATTCACAAACCACTGGCACAGATTCAGGCTTCTTTTCTAACTCTTTGTCATCAAGTAAATACGCAAGGTATGCTTCGCACCCCTTTCTTACATATTTCTGAGCCAACATCGATGACATTACAGCTGGCGACCCATTCAAGTCGGTAGACTCAACTCGAATCATCTCATTATTTGCACACCTCAAATCGATAGTTTTTCTTTTACAATTTACAACTGCATCGTGAACGGTTAGCCAATCCATACCGAGGATAACATCAAATTCATCAAACGGCAAAAGCATCAAATTGGCCGGAAAGCAGTAACCTCAGATTTCTAAGGGACATTTCTTACACACTTTGTCGACAAGCACATAACAACCCAAGGGATTTGACACCCGAATTACGAACTCAGTAGACTCAACAGGTAAAGTCTTACTGGTTGCTAAGGTTTTACATATATAAGAGAGTGAAAGTACCGGTAATAACATCAGGCGAAGAAGCATCCTCGCGTGCACGTATAGCATAAGCCCTAGCAAGTGCATGAGCCTCAGATTTGGTTGTAGCATCTCTAGATCCTCTCTGACCACCACTAGCATTTCCTGTGTTTCTAGGCGGTCTACCCCGAGCAGTAGTAGCATCTGGTTTCCCACTCTGATTCACATTTTGTTCAGACAGTCTCGGGCAATCCTTGATAAAATGGTCAGCTGATCCGCATTTATAACAGGAGCGGTCATGGAATCTAAAACTCCCCGAATGCCATTTACCACAATATTGACACTCCGTTCTGTCTCGACGATCATTTCCAACACTAGCGACCGAATTGACTCGTGCACTCACAGGGGGTCGATCGCGATCTCGTCTAGAAAGACTTGAAGTGTATCTAGACCGGCCTAAGTCATCTCTAAATTTCTTCGATGACTGTTGGAAGGGCTTCCCCGAAGACCTCTTACGAAACTCCTTTGCTCCCACCTCAGCTTTTCTTTTCTCCATACTGAGCTCCTCGGCTTTGCAAGCTCGCTCGACAAGTACCACAAATTCTCAGATTTCTAAAATGCCAACATACAGCT
Source organism: Gossypium hirsutum (assembly GCF_007990345.1). Classification (NCBI taxonomy): domain Eukaryota; kingdom Viridiplantae; phylum Streptophyta; class Magnoliopsida; order Malvales; family Malvaceae; genus Gossypium; species Gossypium hirsutum. The sequence continues at coordinate 85,735,950 of NC_053431.1, forward strand.
TTATATCATCATTCAGTCCATCCTCGAAATGTTTACACATTACGGCTTCTGAAGAAATGCATTCTCGAGCGTACCGGCTAAGCCTTACAAACTTTCGTTCATAGTCGGTAATCGACATGGAACCTTGTTTAAGTTCAAGAAATTCCTTCCGTTTTTGGTCAATGAATCTCTGACTGATATACTTCTTTCGAAACTCGGTTTGAAAAACTCCCAAGTTACTTGCTCTCGAGGCACAACATATATCAACGTATTCCACCAATAGTAGGCAGAATCACATAGCAAGGAGATAATACACTTTAGGCACTCATTGGGTGTGCAAGATAGCTCATCGAGTACCCAAATAGTGTTGTCCAACCAAAATTCAGCTTGCTCAGCATCATCGCTGTCAGTAGCGTTAAATTCAGTAGCCCTGTGTTTTCGGATTCTGTCAACTGGGGGCTTATTTGACCTTATTTGGTCAGTTACCGGAGGTACTGTAGGTGCGGGGGTGGTATTAGTCGGGAATGGAGGTTGTGGAACAGCCGTATTAGTTCGAATGTATTGGTTAAACCAATCATTCATCACGCTATAAAAAGCTTGCCTAGCCTCATCATTCGGATTGCTAGCAATAGGTTGAGAGTCCGCCGACGCTGTCCCTTGTGCGGGAGCAGGTGCTACACTCTCAAGATCATCATCTACCGCTCGGTCGGGATCGGGATCCATTTCTATAAATAAACACATTTGCAAATGTCAGAAATCACCACACTATCAAATAATCACAAAATGGCATGTATAGCTAGACCCAAACGTATTACGGTAATCCTAGAATCGACTAAACCGTAGCTCTGATAACAATAAAATTGTAACACCCCGTACCCGAGACCGTTGCCGGAGTTGGACATGAGGGGTTAACAGACTTAATTCCCTTATTTTTACAGTCCATTTTAAAAATTTCTAGACTAGCTGGCTAACTGCGTCACTGTCACTTTAAAAATCATATATTGAGTTCCAAAACTTGAAAATCAGTTTCGTAAATTTTTCCTAAAACTAGACTCATATATCCATCTACAAATTTTTTCTAGAATTTTTGGTCGAGCCAATTAGTACAGTTTATTAGTTAACGTCTCCCTTGTTTCAGGGTTCGACTGCTCTGACCTTCATGTATTATGACTTATATATCTCCCTGTACAGGGCTTCAATACTTATGCCGTTTATTTCTAAAGAAACTAGACTCGAAAAGGAATCTATACATATATAGAATGACTTCTAACTGTCTCTAGTTAATTTATAATGAATTTCCTAAGACCGAACAGGGAATCCAAAAACCGCTCTGGCCCTGTTTCACGAAAACTTTAAAATCTCATAAAATACTATTCATATGATCGTTTCATTACTTCCCTATGAAAATAGATTCATCAAGGTTCAATTACATAATTTATTCACTATTTAATTCCATTCTTACTATTTTTAGTGATTTTTCAAATCCACACCACTGCTGCTATCAGCATCTGTTTTTAAGGTTAACCTTACCTATTTCATGGTTTTCCATGAATCAACTAGAGTTTGTCATACATAGCATCAAAATAATCATAATTAACCATTCCCAATGGCTAATCGTTACCAAACATTTCTATACCTCTCAATGAACAACATACTAGACGATTATAATGCTATGCTCAAAGTGTATATAAGCCATTTTCGCATGGCTATCCAAATTTATACAAAACCAAAGGGTACATGACCAACAACAAAGAGGGTAGTCCTATACATGTCATTTTCAGAGTTCAACCAAAAGTGTACCAAAAGGGCTTTGATAGTGTGGACAACTTCGACTTCGACAATCCCGAGCTCGATAGCTGACGAACCAAAATCTATAAAATAGAGAATCAAAGAAACGGAGTAAGCATTTAATGCTTAGTAAGTTTTGAATAATGAAATTAGTTTCGGCTAAGGTATAACATTCATATGGCTAAATGGATAACTTCATATATGCACATTCTCATAAACATACTTACCTCACGCTTCAATCAATATATTCATTCACAAGGTATCAAACCTAACTAAAGGCCGAAAATTTGTTAATCAATTGAACGAATACTATTTAAAACGAATCGACTTTTCCGATGTATATACGAAACATACCTCATCGTTTGGATTTTATGAGCGTATTAATTTGAAATTTACAGCAAGCTTGCTCACTTCCAAACCCAAGCATCTTCGGGATTTAGCCGAATATAACTACTTGCTCAAATGCCTTTGGGACTTAGCCCGGTTATAGTAACTCGCACAAATGCCTTCGGGACTTAGCCCGGATATAGTAACTCACACAAATGCCTTCGGGACTTAGCCCGGAATTAGTTACTAGCACAAATGCCTTCGGGACTTAGCCCGGTTATCATCCGAATATCCATGCACATATCAGTAAATCATGACACATCTATATTTCATTTTCATAACTAGAGTTCAAACACAAGTCACTTATCAAGCATTATCATTTTCGGCTCAATAGCTACATACAAGAGCATGATATTGATTTGCTTAAAACATGATCTAATCGAATCATAATCTAAGTTCCATTACTCGAAAACTTACCTCGGATGTTGTCGAACGATTTCGACGGCTATTCAATCACTTTTTCCTTTCCCTTATCCAACTTTGGTCCTCTAAGCTCTTGAGCTAATTTAAACAAATTTAACTTATTAAAGTTTCATTATGCTAGCTTATGGCTGAATATGACAATGAATTTGATAGGTCATATGGCCACCTTTAGCTCAAATACAAAATGGTCATACGCATTTTTAATCACATTAAGCAATTTAATACCATTAATCTAACATTTCCTCATGTGCAACTTTATGACCGAATACACATATCATTAACTCAATATCAATTAACTAAGCACTTAAACAAATTCTCTTTAACTATACACACATTCGGCAATGACAAAGACAATTTAGCAAACCTCAAATTCAACTTATAACAATATATATATACTCAATATTCAAAGCATTTAACATCACTTCACCATAATTTTTACATCATGGCCGAATGTTCCTTTGAACCATTTACCCTTACAAGGCATAAATTTCACCATCAAAACTAACAAGCTTATAATCCCATGACCGAAACCTCTAACAACACCAATTAAAAATACTTCATGGGTTTGAGGTAAAACCAAGAAAGAAACTCATAAATATCGAGATATAAGCACTAACATTGTTCATCTAGATTTAGCATGAAACAACATCCATCACCCTTATAATTACCATAGTCGAAAACCTTACTCATTCCAAAATCCAAATCTCAACTTGGGTCACAAAAATAACTTGATATCTCATCAACACAACATCAACACCAAGCAAGAATGATACATCCATGGCCGAGTGTCATCTCCATCACATAGCAAGATTTAGACCATGGGCTAGGTAGAACTCAAGCTAACAACTAAAACATGCATGCATCTCATTGAACATCATCAAACATACCTCCTCCTAAACACCAACCACTCAAACATGAAGCAAGAAAACTCCTTTCTTCTTCCTTTGATTTTTCGGTCAAGAAGAACAAAGAGGATGAAGCCTTTTTTTTTCTTTTTTTTTCTTCTAGGTACGGCACAATGGAGGAACAACCACACTCATTTTTTTTTGTTTCTCCTCCTACTAACACTAATATTTTATGGCCCATGTTCTTTATTTTATTATTCCTAACATAAAGAATTAACCCAACATGTTCATGACATGTTTTTTAGCCATAACATTTTGTCCACCCTCATGCTCATGGCCGGCCACTACTAATTAGGGGGGAAAATTGACATGCAAGTCTACCCTTTTGATTACATGCACTAATAGATCCTTATAGATTAACCTATCACATTTCAAAAGTGTCACACATAAGTCCTATTGACTAAATTCACCTGCAATTTTCTAAATCGAAGCTTAAAACTTTCACACATTCATATTCACATATTTTAGACAATAAATATCATATTCAAATAATTTGGTGACACGGTTTAGCGGTCCCGAAACTACTTTCCGACTAGGGTCACTTTAGGGCTGTCACATATTGTTTAAGTGGTTAATTTGAAAAAAAAAACCTTAATTGCATAAAATGCAAAAGTGACTTGCTATATGTTAAATGTGTCTATTTGTTGTGGCATATTAAAGCAAAAGTTCTTATGTTTTTATTATGCCATTGATGTGGTTAATGGACATCAATGGCCATCCAATAAGTGATTTTATAATGGTTTATTAAAGGTTAATTTGGTAAATTATGTATTAATAATAATAAAATAAAATAAAAATAAAAGATTAGGCATATTCATCTTTGTTTCACCGAAATTTGAGAAGGAAAGTGTTCATCCATGGTGTTTTAAGGTTTGGCTATTACCAAGCTCAATTGTAAGTTCATTTTTGATGATTTCTATGTTTTTGTGATCGCTGTTATGTGTCCTAGCTAGCCCATACTTAAATTTATGAAATTGTCAAGGATTTGATGGGAGGCAATTGATGAATTCATGAGTTTTGTGATGCTAAATGGTGAAATAAGAAAGCTTGGTGCTTGATATACATGTTTCGTAAAGTGATTTTGAGTAAATATGCCTATTAGGGATTAATTTGTGAAAATGTGGATATGTGGGGTTAAATGTGTAAATAAATGAAATTTTTGGGCTGCTAAGAGCCTTAGGAAGATTCGACTAAGGCATGGTTTTGATGAAATTTTGTATTTTTGGTGTTTTGTGTATTAAGGACTAAAATGTCAAAATGTGTAACTTTAGGGTTAAAGTGAAAAATGACCAAATATGTCTTTGTGGCTGAAATTGAATGAGGTGATTAAATGGGTTAATTTTGAATACATATAGATCAAGAAAGGAAGAATTCGGATTTAGATCGAGAAAAATCGAAGGTTATAGATTAATCGATATAATTCATCCATTCTAAGTATGAGGTAAGTTCCTATGTGATAAATGAAGTTACAATTATGTTTTTAATGCTTTAATAATGCATAAATTGTATATTTGTGACTACGACTATGTACGATGACAAGTCTACGATGTTTGGCACTTAGTGTGCATTTCGAGATAGCTTCGGCTATATACAGCACTTAGTGTATGAATTGTAATAGCTTTGGTTTTATGTGGCACTAAGTGTGCAATACTGAGATAGTTTTGGTTCAATGTGATGGCACTAAGTGTCCGATATCGTTATAGCTTCGGGTAAACATTTATGTACTAAGTGTGTGAGTTCTTAAAGCATTGAAAGATATCTGAATGATTTAACGTATAGAACAAAGAGGTGAGGATGAAATAAATAAATACAGAAAAGTGCAGGTACGTACATTACCTATGTGGTAGTTGATACTATGTGTATGAAACTTGATAGAATGGTATATACATGATAAATGGTTATGAATTAGAATTGAATGAAGAGATGAGAACTGTTAAGTGTTTATTAGTTGATGATTTAGATAATATGAACTGTTGAGTATTTTTGGTATGAACTTACTAAGCGATGAAGCTTACTGTGTGTTATTTGTCTATGTTTTATGGATCATCGAAGCTAGCTTAGATTCTGGGATTGTCAAGAAACGTCATCACACTATCGATCATCTTTTTGGTACTTTTGAAACTTGTATATATGGTATATGGCATGTATAGGCTAGTGATATTTTAGTATGTTTTGAGTCTTGATATTAGCCATGAGATTTGGCTTGTGAATATGGAATGTATAACCATCTAAGTTGGCTTGATTTATGTGTTTGGTAAGTGTTATATGTGATGTATATAATGCCTTATGAATTGGTTTAGTTTGGGATGATTATATGATGAGTTTGGTGATATGAAATAGATGATATTATGTTAATTAGTGAATAAGGAATATATGCAAGTTGTGATGATTTTGGCATAATGATTTGGTATAATTTGAATATGGAATTGATTAGCTAAAATGGTTGAATATATATGTTATGTTATGTGTATGTTTTGATGGGTTTTAGTTGCTTATAAATTACTTGAAATGGTAGAAAATAGGTTGATTTGTATGCATGATTGTAGGGTGGCAAATTGGTTTTTCAAATGGCCTATTTTTGTTCACACGGGCAGAGACACAGGCGTGTGTCTTTGTCGTGTGCGACACACATCTATGTTACACGGCTATGTGTCCCCTGGGGTTGCTCTAATAATTTAAGTCAGTCTCGAGCACGGGCTAGGTACAAGGGCATGTGGTTAGCTGTGTGACCTAAGTCAATTTCGACCACGGCCATGGCACACAGGCATGTCTCTGGCCGTGTGGTGTAAGTTAGTATGTATGCCCTGTTTTCACACGGTCTATGACATGGGCGTGTCTGGTGGCCGAGTGAGGCACACAGCCTGTTCACACGGGCGTGTGACCCTGTAATTAAAGATAAATTTCTAAGTTTCCTAAAGTTTGTAAATGTTTTTGGTTAAGTCTCGAACCACTTCTAAGCATGTTTTAAGGTCTCGTAGACCTATGTAAGGGACATTGTGAACGATTTGAATGAATTTTGATTATGATTGCTTAAATGTATGAGAATCAATTGTCTTGATTGGTAGTGTCTCGTAACCCTATTCTGGCTATGGATACAGGTTAAGGGTGTTACATTTAAGTTGGTATAAGAGCTACGGTTTAGTCGATTCTAAGACTAACATAACGTGTGAGAGTCTAGCTATACATGCCATATATATAAACTGCGATAGTGTGATGATTCCTGATAGTTAAAATATGTTTTTCATATAGAAAATGGATCCTGAACGACCAATAGCCGACGATGTTGAAAGGAATGCACCTGCTCCCACTTAAGGGGCAGCGTTGGTCTAAGCTTATTTCTAGTAGTCAGGGAGGAAAGGCTAAGCAAGCCTTCTTCTAGATGATGACTGAGTGGTTCACGGAATTCGTACAAACGAATCCGGCTACTCAACAACCTCCACCCCACCTGTTCCTCAACAAGTTCTAGTTGTGCCGCAAGTGTTAGATCCAATCCGATTGAGTAAGCCACCTGTTGATAAAATTCGTAAACAGGGGATGAAGAGCTTTGGGCTACAGTTGATGACGATGCAGAGAGAGCAGAATTCTGGCTTGAGAACATGATCAGAGTATTTGATGAATTATCGCGTAATCCAGAGGAATATATCAAATGTGTTGTATCATTGTTGAGGGATAATGCATATCATTGGTGGAAAACATTGACATCGGTGGTTCCTAAAGAACGAATTACCTGGGAATTCTTTCAATCCAAGTTCCGTAAGAAATATATAAGCCAAAGATTTCTCAATAAAAAAACATAAAGAGTTTCTAGAATTGAAGCAGGGTTGAATGACTGTCACTGAGTACGAAAGAGAATTCATATGGTTAAGTAAATATGCCCGTGAATATATGTCTACTGAAGAGATCATGTGTAAACGATTCGTTGATGGATTGAATGAAGATATAAAACTTCTAGTCAGGATTCTGGAAATTAAAGAATTTCTTGTGTTAGTTGAAAGAGCTTGTAAAACCGAGGATCTCAGCAAAGAAAAGAAAAAGGATGATTCAGAAGTAAGAGATTCGAGGAAAAGATCGATGACTAAATCTTATCATTCCTCATCAAATAAATCTAGAGACTATTTTAATCGATCAACAGCTTCAACGGGATATCAGAATAGAGATCGCGGGAAGCAATACACCAACCCTAAAGCTCAAGCCACATCAGTATTGAGTGTTGATAATGTAAAAGATGCTAAAAATGAGTGTCAACAGTGTCGAAGATGGCATTTTGGAGATTTTTGGGTGAAAAATAATAACAGAGCTTGTGACAGTTGTGGTTCACGAGATCACTTTATTAAAGATTGCCCAGGGTTAGCTAAAAAAGATAATGCTCAGAACACGAGACCAAGTAACACTACAGTTAGAGGAAGACCATCCCGTAATGTTAGAAATGTTAATGGTGGTAGAGGTTCGACACGAGACACTGCTGTAAGATCGGATGCTAAAGCACTAACACGAGCCTATGCTATTCACGCTCGCAAAGAAGCATCATCTCCAGATGTTATTACTAGTATTTTTACTCTCTATGATACTAAAGTTATTGCATTGATAGATCTAGGATCAACTCATTCATATGTATGTGTGAACTTACTATCCAGTAAGACTTTACCTGTAGAGTCTACTGAATTTGTAATTAAAGTATCAAACCCCTTAGGCAAATGCGTGATGGTTGATAAAATGTACAAGAACTGTCCATTAATGATTTGGGATATTTGTTTTCCGGCTGATCTAATGTTATTATCATTTGATGAATTTGATATAATATTGGGTATGGATTGGTTAACGTTGCATGATGCTGTTGTGAATTGCAAAAGAAAGATGATAGATTTGAGATGTCAGAATAATGAGATTATCTGAATTGAGACAGATGACCTAAATGGCTTGTCAGTAGTGATTTCATTGATGTTGGCTCAAAAATATGTGAGAAAAGGTTGCGAAGCTTATTTTTCTTATGTGCTCGATACGATAGTGCCTAAAAAGAAGATTGAATCAGTGCTAGTTGTGTGTGACCACCTATTCGAGAGGTTGAGTTTAATATTGAGTTAATGCCGGGTACAACACCAGATGGCTCCAACAGAGTTAAAATAATTAAAAGCCCAGTTATAATAATTAACTGATAGAGGATTTGCACGACCGAGTTTTTCACCTTGGGGTGCTCCTATGTTGTTTGTGAAAAAGAAAGATGGCACAATAAGAATGTGTATAGACTGCCGATAGCTTAATCAAGTGACGATCAAGAACAAATATCCTCTACCCAGAATGGATGATTTGTTTGATCAATTGAAAGGAGCTTCAGTGTTTTCAAAGATATATTCGAGATTGGGTTATTACCAGTTGTGAGTTAAAAACTCTGATGTACCAAAAACTACATTCAGAATGAGGTACAGACACTATGAATTCTTAGATATGCCTTTTGGACTAATGAATGCTCCTGTAGTCTTTATGGACCTAATGAATCGTATTTTTAGACCGTATCTAGATCGATTTGTTGTTGTGTTCATAGATGATATTTTGATTTATTCGAGAAATGAAACTAAGCATGACGAGCATTTAAGAACTGTATTACAGACTCTAAGAGATAAATAGTTATATGCAAAGTTTAGTAAATGTGAATTTTGGTTGAGTGAAGTTGGTTTTTTGGGGCATATTGTGTCAGCATAGGGTATTCGAGTTGATCCGAGCAAGACTTCTGCAATAGTGGATTAGAAGCCTCTAAGAAATGTATCTAAAGTCTACAGTTTTCTGGGACTAGCTGGTTACTATAGGCGATTTGTGAAAGACTTTTCAAGGATTGCGACCCGTAGGCGAGATTGCTTTAGAAATATGTAAATTTTGAATGGTCCAAGAATTGTCAAAAAAGTTTTGATCACCTGAAAGCTTTATTGACCGAAGCTCCAATGTTAGTACAGATAGAATCGGGTAAAGAATTCGTAATCTATAGTGATGCATCGTTGAATGGTCTGGCCTGTGTTTTGATGCAGAAAGGCAAAGTCATAGCTTATGCCTCTAGAAAGTTGATGTCGCATGAAAATAATTACCCGACGCATGATTTAGAATTAGCAGCTATTGTATTTGCGTTGAAGATTTGGCATCATTATCTGTGTGGTGAGAAATGTCATGTTTATTCAAATCATAAGAGTTTGAAATATCTGATGACTCAGAAAGATTTGAATTTGCGACAGCGGAGATGGCTAAAATTGTTAAAATATTACGAGTTAATAATTGACTACCATCCGGGAAAAGCGAATGTTGTTGCTGATGCTTTAAGCCAAAAATCCTTGTTTGCTCTACGTACAATGAATACTCAGTTGGCTTGGTCTGTTGATGGCTCGATTATAGCAGAGTTAAAATCAAGACTATTATTTTTACAGTAGATTTATGAAGCTCTAAAAGTTGATAATGAAATGTTAGAAAAACGAGCTCAGTATGTTTCGAACCCTGATTCAGAGTTTCAAGTTGATTCTGATGATTGTTTAAGATTCAGAGGCTGAATATGTGTTACGAGAAATTCAGAGTTGATTTAGATGATTTTGAATGAAGCACATAATAATTGTTTATCTGTTCATCCAAGAAGTACGAAAATGTATAATGATTTGAAACAACACTATTGGTGGCATGGTATGAAACATGACATTTTAAAGTTTGTTTCTAAATGTTTGATTTGTCAACAAGTTAAAGCTGAGCATTAAGTGCCATCAGGTTTATTGTAGTCGATTATGATTCCTGAATGGAAATGGGATAGAGTAACTATGAATTTTGTTTCGGGTTTGCCCCTATCTCTGAGTAAGAAAGAAGCGATTTGGGTTGTTGTTGACAGATTGACAAAATCAGCTCATTTCATTCCTATAGAAACGGACTATTCGCTTGAAAAGTTAGCTAAGTTGTATATCTCTGAGGTTGTGAGATTACACGGAGTACCTGTTTCTATTATTTCAGATAGAGTTCTGAGGTTTACATCAATGTTTTGGAAGAAACTACAAGATGCATTGGGTACAAAGTTACACTTTAGTACTGCATTTCACCCAAAAACGGATGGTCAATCTGAATGAGTTATTCAGATACTTCAGGATATGTTGAGATGTTGTATTCTTGAGTTTGAAGGTACGTGGGAAAGATACCTACCATTGATTGAATTTGTGTATAACAATAGTTTTCAATCAAGTATTAAAATGGCACCGTACGAAGCTTTATACTGTCGTAAATGCCGAACACCATTGTACTAGACTAAACTCAGCAAGAATAAGATTCACGGGGTTGATCTGATTAGAGAGACTGAAGAAAAAGTGAAAGTAATTCATGATAGTTTTAAAGCAGTGTTAGATCGTTAGAAATCATATGCAGACTTGAAACGGAAAGATAATGAGATTCAAATCAGGGATAGAGTGTTTCTGAAAGTATCTCCATGGAAGAAAATACTTCAGTTCGGTCGTAAAGGCAAATTAAGCTCGAACTCATCGGGCCGTATAAGATTGTCAAACGTATTGGACCGGTTGCTTATAGATTATTGTTGCCACCTGAGTTAGAAAGGATTCATAACGTATTTCATGTATCGATGCTATGAAGATACAAATCAGATCCTTCGCATGTCATTTCCCCAATTGAGGTTGAAACTTAACCTGATATGTCTTATGATGAAGAACCGATATAGATTTAGCTCGTGATATCAAAGAACTGAGAAATAAAAGAATAGTGTTAGTGAAAGTATTGTGGCATTGACTCGGGGTTGAAGAAGCTATGTGGGAACCCGAGGATGCTATGGGAAAACAATATCCAAACCTATTCACTGGTAAGATTTTCAGGGACGAAAATCCCTAAGGGGAGAGAGTTGTAACAACCCGGTTTTTAGCTAAATCAGAACAGTAGTTTTAGGACCACAAATCTGAGATTGGAAAAGTTTTTTAATATTATTTTGTGTGTTTATGGCATGAGATTAGATATCTTTGAAAGTTTGGTGTGTTAATTTTATCATTTAATTGGTTAATTTGAAAAAAAATGACTTAATCGCATAAAATGCAAAAGTGGCTTGCTATATGTTAAATATGCTTATTTGTTATGGCTTATTAAAGCAAAAGTCCTTATGTTGTTAATATGCCATTGATGTGGTTAATAGACATTAATGACCATCCATTAAGTGATTTTATAATGGTTTATTAAAGGTTAATTTGGTAAATTATGTATTAATGATAATAAAATAAAACAAAAATAAAAGATTAGGGAAATTCATCTTTGTTTTGCCGAAAGTTGAGAAGGAAAGTGTTCATCCATGGTGTTTTAGGGTTCGACTATTACCAAGCTCAATTGTAAGTTCATTTTTGTTCAGTTTTTGATGATTTTTATGTTTTTGTGATCGTTGTTATGTGTCCTAGCTAGCCCATGCTTAAATTTATGAAATTGTTGAGCATTTTATGGAATGCCATTGATGAATTCATGAGTTTTGTGAGGCTAAACGGTGAAATAAGAAAGCTTGGTGCTTGATATACATGTTTTGTAAAGTGATTTTGAGTAAAAATGCATATTAGGGATTAATTTGTGAAAATATGAAAATGTGGGTTTAAATGTATGAATAAATGAATGTTTTGGGCTGCTAGGGGCCTTAGGAAGATTCGGCTAAGGCATGGTTTTGATGAAATTTTGTATATTTGGTGTTTTGTGTATTAAGGACTAAAATATCAAAATGTGTAACTTTAGGGGCTAAAGTGCAAAAATGCCCAAAATGTGTTTGTTGATGAAATTGAATGACTTGGTGATTAAATGGGTTAATTCTGAATACATATAGATCAAGAAAGGAAGAATTCAGACTTAGATCGAGGGAAATTGAAGGTTATAAAATAATCGATCCAATTTGTCTATTCCGAGTATGAGGTAAGTTCCTACGTGATAAATGAAGTCACAATTAGGTTTTTAATGCTTTAATAATGCATAAATTATATATTTATGACTACGACTGTGTACGATGACAAGTGTACGATGTTTGGCACTTAGTGTCCATTTCAAGATAGCTTCGGCTATATACAACACTTAGTGTCCGAATTGAAATAGCCTTGGTTTTATGTGGCACTAAGTGTGCGATATTGAGATAGTTTTGGTTCAATGTGATGGCACTAAGTGTGCGATATCGTTATAGCTTCGGGTAAACATTTATGTACTAAGTGTGTGAGTTCTTAAAGCATTGAAAGATATCTGAACGATTTAGCGTATAGAACAAAGAGGTGAGGATGAAATAAATAAATACGAGAAAGTACAGGTACGTACATTACCTATATGGTAGTTGATACTATGTGTATGAAACTTGATGAAATGGTATATACATGATAAATGGTTATGAATTAGAATTGAATGAAGAGATGAGAACTACTAAGTGTTTATTAGTTGATGATTTAGATAATATGAATTGTTGAGTATTTTTGGTATGAACTTACTAAGCTATGAAGCTTACTGTGTGTTATTTGTCTATGTTTTATAGATCATCGAAGCTAGCATGGATTCGAGGATTGTCAGGAAATGTCATCACACTATCGATCATCTTGTTGGTACTTTTGAAGCTTGTATATATGGTATATGGCATGTATAGGCTAGTGATATTTTAGTATTTTTTGAGTCTTGATATTAGCCATGAGATGTGGCTTGTAAATGTGGTATGTATAACCATTTAAGTTAGCTTGATTTATGTGTTTGGTAAGTGTTATATGTGATGTATATAATGCCTTATGAATTGGTTTAGTTTGAGATGATGATATGATGAGTTTGGTGATATGAAATAGATGATATTATGATGAATTAGTGAATAGAGAATATATGCAAGTTGTGATGATTTTGGCATAATGATTTGGTATAATTTGAATATGGAATTGATTAGTTAAAATGGTTGATTATATACCTTATGTTATGTGTATGTTTTGATGGGTTTTAGTTGCTTATAAATAACTTGAAATGGCACCAAATAGGTTGATTTTTATGCACGATTGTAGGGTGGCAAATTGGCTTTTCAAATAGCCTATTTTTGTCCACACAGGTAGAGACATGGGCGTGTTTTACGGCCGTGTGCGACACACGGCTATGTTACATGGCTATGTGTCCCTTGGGGTAGCTCTACAAATTTAAGTCAGTCTCGAGCATGGGCTAGACACATGGGCGTGTGGTTAACCGTGTGACCGAAGTTAGTTTCGACCACGGCCAAGGCACATGGGCATGTCTCTGGCCGTGTGGTGCAAGTCAGTAAGTATACCCTGTTTTCACACGGTCTATGACATGGGCATGTCTGGTGGCCGTGTAAGGCACATAGCCTGTTCACACGGACGTGTGACCCTGTAATGAAAGACAATTTTCTAAGTTTCTTAAAGTTTGTAAATGTTATCGGTTTAGTCCCAAACCACTTCTAAGCATGTTTTAAGGTCTCGTAGACCTATGTAAGGGACATTGTGAACGATTTGAATGGATTTTGATTATGATTGCTTAAATGTGTGGGAATGAAGTGTATTAATTGGTAATGCCTCGTAACTCTATTCTGGCTACGTATACGGATTAAGGGTGTTACAAAAAAAATCTACAAACTTTTATTAATGGCCTAATTACCATATAAGGACCTTAAGTTTTGATTTCCATAGCTATTTGATTCTTATAGCTACTAGAATTCAATTTTCGCTTTTTATGCGATTTAGTCCTTCTCGTAATTAAACACTTAATTGATAAAATTTTCATATCAAAATTTTCACAAGTCATTTCTAACATATTATGGGCCACAGATAAAATAAAAATAAAATATATTTTGGATCAGATTTGTGGTTCTGAAACCACTGTTCTGATTTCACTGAAAAATAGGTTGTTACACCATAGCTCGAAAGAGCGTCCTGTTAATAGCCCTATCAAGCTTCCCATTATATGGTTCTTGTGAGCTTCCCGTAATAGCTCTTTGGAGCATCAAGATTGGTTGTGATCTTACATGTGTTGTGGACACACCTTAGCTCTTATGAGCTTCCCAATTATATGGCTCTTCGTGAGCTTCCCGTTAAATTGGCTCTCAGTGAGTTTGCCAAAATTCTCACTTGAACTTCCCAAAATATGGCTATCTGGAGCTTCCCATTAATGGCTCTTCGAAGCTAACTTTTATTAGCTCGCACGAGCTTCCCAATTTCGGCTCTTATGAGCTTCCCGTTAACAGCCCGGAAAAGCTTCCCATGACATGGCTCATGTGACAGCCCTATAGTGACCCTAGTCGGAAAGTGGTTTCGGGACCGCTAAACCGAGTCACCAAATTATTTGAATGTGATATTTATGGTCTAAAATATGTGAATATGAATGTGCGAAAATTTTAAGCTTCGATTTAGTTAATTGCATGTGAATGTAGTACATAGGACTTGTGTGACACTTTTGAAATGTGATAGACTAATCTATAAGGATCTAATAGTGCATGTAATCAAAAGGGAGGACTTGCATGTCAATTTCCCCCCTAATTAGTAGTGGCCGGCCATGAGCATGAGGGTGGACAAAATGTTATGGCTAAAACATGTCATAAACATGTTGCGTTAATGCTTCATGTAAGGAATAGTAAAATAAAGAGCATGGGCAATAAAGTATTAGTGTTAGTAGGATGAGAAAAAAGAAAGAAAGAATGTGTGTGATTGTTTCCCCCCCCCATTGCCGTGAGTTGAAGGAAAGAAAAAAAAAGTGTTCATCCTTGAACATCTTTGGCCAAAAACTTTAAGGAGAAAGGAAGAAGAAAGGTTGAAGAGGTTCGGCCATGCATGTAACTAGGCTAAGGTATGTTTGATGTTGCTCCATGAGATTCATGTATATTTTAGTAGTTAGCTTGAGTTCTAACTAGGCCATGGTTCAAATCTTTACTATGTCAT
This sequence comes from Gossypium hirsutum, assembly GCF_007990345.1. Taxonomy (NCBI): domain Eukaryota; kingdom Viridiplantae; phylum Streptophyta; class Magnoliopsida; order Malvales; family Malvaceae; genus Gossypium; species Gossypium hirsutum. The sequence continues at coordinate 85,751,317 of NC_053431.1, forward strand.
GGAGATGATATTCGGCTAAGGTGGATTTGTGTTGATGTCATTTGCATGCTAAAAGTGAAGCTTTGTAATGATGCATGTGATGGTGGATTGATGATTCTTGAATCTTCTTTTTAGCATTTTTGAGTGAGACATTAAGTTCTTTGTTTAACCATGACCAAAATTGAAATGGTATGGTGTTGTGATGCATTCGGCCATGGTAGGAAGTAGAAGAGAAATATGGTTGTTGTTCACGTTATTTGGATGAGAAATGGTAGTAAGGTGAAGTGCAAATGTTAGTGTTTGATTTACTAGTGTATATATGTGTATTGGCCAAGTTTTGAACTTGGAACAAAATAGTGTTTAGTCAATACAAGTGACCATACTTGTAGAATGTATTAAGTGTTTTGAATCGGCCTCAACATAGACATGCATGTTCGGCCACATGAATGAGTACATAAGTTGATGTGTATGTTCGGCCATAGGTAAGCATATTGATGGCTTTATCTTGACTTAGAAAATTCGGCTAAGGGGAATATTAGCTAATATGTTGAATTCGATTCGTGATTTCGTACATATGTGACTCTAATGTCTAATGTATATATGGGCTAAGTACCTTGAGCTTCTCTTTTGATGTTCGAATGAATTGTATTAAATTGCTTAATGTGATTAAAAATGCGTATGACCATTTTGTATTTGAGCTAAAGGTGGCCATATGACCCATCAAATTCATTGTCATGTTCGGCCATAAGCTAGCATAATGAGACTTTAATAAGTTAAATTTGTTTGAATTAGCTCAAGAGCTTAGAGGACCAAAGTTGGATAAGGGAAAGGAAAAAGTGATCGAATAGCCGCCGAAATCGTTCGACAACATCTGAGGTAAGTTTTCGAGTAATGGAGCTTAGATTATGATTCAATTAGATTATGTCTTAAGTAAATCAAAATCATGCTCTTTGTATGTGGCTATTGAGCCGAAATTTGTAAGTGTGATAAGTGTTTTGTGTTTGAGCTTTGGTAATGAAAATGAAATATGGATGTGTCATGATTTATTGATATATGTGCATGGTTATTCGAATGATATCCGGGCTAAGTCCCGAAGGCTTTTGTGCTAGGTGACTATAACCGGACTAAGATCCGAAGGCATTCGTGCGAGTTGCTATATCCGGGCTAAGACCCGAAGGCATTTGTGCTAGCGATTATATCCGGGCTAAAACCCGAAGGCATTTGTGCTAGCGACTATATCCGGGCTAAGTCCCGAAGGCATTTATGCTAGTGACCACATCCGGGCTAAGACCCGAAGGCCTTGCGCATGTAGTTATATCCGGCTAAATCCCGAAGATTACTTGAGTCTGGGAATGACCGATCTGCTGTAATAATTTCAATTAATACGCTCGTAAAATCTCAACAATGAGGTATGTGTTGTACATGCATTGGATTAATTGATTCCTCTTAAATAGCATTCGCTCAGTCGATTAAGGAGCTTCCGGTTTTTGGTTAAGTTTATCCCTTATGTATGAATATAAAGGTTGGAAATGTGAAGTAGGACTCATTTTTTAGAATATATGTGTATATGAAATTATCCGTTTAGTTATATGAATGCTATACTTCAGTTGAACCTAATTCGATTGTTCAAAACTTACTAAGCATTAAATGCTTACTCCGTTTCTTTGAATCTCTGTTTTATAGATTTTGATTCATCAGCTATCGGACTCGGGAGTGTCGAAGTCGTCTGCCGCCCACACTATCAAAGCCCCTTTTGGTACACTTTTGGTTGAACTTTGAAATGGCATGTATAGGACTACCCTTTTCGTTGTTGGTCATGGACCCTTTGGTTTTGTATAAATTTGGATAGCCATGCGAAAATGGCTTATATACACTTTGAGCTTAATTTTATAATCGTCTTGTATATTCATTAAGAGGTATGGAAATGTTTGGTAACGATTAGCCATTGGAATGGTTAATCATGATCATATTTTGTGCTATTTATGCAAAAGGGCTAGTTGAATCATGGAAACTATGTAATAGGTAAAGTCTACCTTAAAAATAGATGCTGATAGCAGCAGCGACGTGAATGTGAAAAATAACTAAAAATAGTAGGAATGGAATTAAATAGTGAATAAATTATGTAATCGAACCTTGACGAATCTATTTTCATAGGAAAGTAACGAAACGATCATATGAACAGTATATTATGAGATATTTAAGTTTTCGTGAGACAGGGCCAGAACGGTTTCTGGATTCCCTATTCCGACTTTGGAAATTCATTATAAATTAACCAGAGATAATTAGAAGTCATGCCATATATGTATAGATTCCTTTTCGAGTCTAGTTTCTATAGAAACAAACGGCATCAGTATTGAAACCCTGTACAGGGAGATATCCAAGTCGTAATGCCCAAAGGTCAGTGTAGTCGAACCCTGAAACAGGGGAGACTTTAACTAATAAACTGTACTAATTGGCTCGACCAAAAATTCTAGAAAAAATTTGTAGATGAACATATGAGTCTAGTTTCAGGAAAAATTTACAAAACTGGTTTTCGAGTTTTGAAACTCAAGATATGATTTTTAAGGCGATAGTGATGCAGTAACCAGCTTGTCTGGAAAATTTTCAAATGGACTGTGAAAATAAGTGGATTAAGCCCGTTAACCCCTCGTGTCCGACTCCGGCAACGGTCTCGGGTGCGGGGTGTTACAGCTCATATGAGCTTCCTGTTATATGGCTCGAGAGAGTGCTTCCTGTTTAAGTGTTCTCATGAGCACTCCTGAGTATGAATTGGCGGATTATAGATTCGTACACTTTATGTGTACTACCTGATGTCTATCGATATTTCATAAGGTTCAACGGGCAAAGTTTTGATACAAGTTAAAAGAAGGTTTGAATAAATCAATAATTGTAGCTACCAGAAAATACAAGGAACTTTTTGTATGATCTCATCTTTATTACTTGAAATGTATTTAGAATTCATGACTAACTTGCTTAATTGAGTGTATGTGTTTAGGCAATTGGCCAATTTGCTTTGGATGTTTGTTATTTGAATGCTTACGTTAAATGAACATGATTGGTAAGTTAAATCCCTGTTATACGAACTTACTATGCATTAAATGCGTACACGGTTTTCTTTTCTCTATTTATAGTATTCGGAAGCTCGTGAAGGTTGGAACAAGTCAGAGCAAGATCACACTATCCTTCAACTCAATTTGGTATAAATAGTAAAACTATTTTTGGTCTAATGGCATGTATAGGCTAAGTTAGATAAAATGATGAAATGTTTCGGTTGTAACTAGCCATTGGAATGGCTAGTGATATTATGGTTAACGTATATTATGATATTATATTATGTTTGATATGTAAGTGTGCATGATTTGTATTATAGGTTTAAACATGCTTAAGTAAGAATATGTTCAATTGAGTAAGTTGGATATTTGAATCAATTTCATGATATATCATGCATAAGAATTTGATTTTGGCTTGGTTTAAATGTCTTGAATTGGTTGGTGAATCTACTTAAATGTGGTTGTAGGTAGCAGACACAATGGGTGAGAAAAGTGGCCTATTTTCGACCACACAGGTATGTGTCTCAGTCGTGTGTGACACACGACCATGCGCACGAGTGTATGGTTTGGCCGTGTGTTCCCTGCATCTTAAAAATTGAGAAACAGAATGCTCAGAATTGGTTACATGGGCAGAGACATAGGCGTGTGTCTTAGTCGTATGAAACACACGGTCCAACACACGGGTGTATGTCTTAGCCATGTAAAACCTGCACTTAATTTTTTTGTAAATTAAATTGTCCACACAGCCTAATACACGGGCGTGTGGCTAGCCGTGTGATGCAAGTCATAGAGTTACACGGGTAAGAACAAAACCGTGTACCTCACATCAAATGCCCACACAGTCTGGGACACGAGTGTGTGACCCTGTATTTAATAAAAAAAATTGAATTTCTTGAAAAATTCTCTGAGTTTTCGATATAGTACTGATTTGTTTCTAATGTTTAAATTGGGCCTAGATGGTGTCATATGATTAAATATGATTTGTTTCTGATATGAATTGTAATTGACTTGAATGATTTGTATTTGTTTTATAAACTTTGGTAATGCTCCTTAACCCTATTCCGACGACAGATATAGGTTAAGGGTGTTACATTTATTGGTATCAGAGCTACAATTTAGCTGATTCTCGGACAAACATAGCAAGTACGAGTTTAGCTATACATGCCATTATATAATTTGTGATAGTGTGATATCTCCTGACCATTTTAAACATCTTTTTCATATAGTAATGTTGTCCAACCGAGCTAAAGTTGAATCCGAGAAAGTTAAGAGCAATGCTCCAGCTTTAGTTCAAAGAGCTGCATCTAGCAGTAGTAGAAGCCCCGAATCTGAGGGACGAGGTGAGGAGGAAAAAGAAGCCTTCTTTCCATTAATGAATGAATGGTTTACTAAATATTTGATAACAAATTCTACTATACAACAACCTCCCCCTCCTACTCCTCAATCGATTCCTGATATGCCACACGGTGTTGAATCTGTTAGAATTGGTAAGCCTCTGGTAGATAAAATTTAGAAATATGGGACAGAAGAATTTAGGGCTACTACTGATGATGATCTGAAAAGGGCTAAATTTTGGCTAGAAAATACCATCAGGGTTTTGGATGAATTGTCTTGTATACCTAAAGAATGTCTAAAATATGTTGTATCTCTGCTAAAAGACTTAGCCTTCCACTGGTGGAATACCATCATTGCTGTTGTACCGAGAGAAAATGTTACATGGGAATTTTTCCAAACAGAATTTAAAAGGAATTACATTAGCCAGAGATTCCTTGATTAGAAAAAGAAGGAAATTTTAGATTTTAAACAGGGAAATATGATAGTATTCGAGTACAAACAAGAATTTATTTGGTTAAGTAAATATGCTAGAGAGTGTAGCCCACAGAAGTTGTCATGTGTAAAAGATTTGAGGAGGGATTAAATTGTTAGTTAAGATCTTGGAATTAAAAGAATTTGTTGTACTGTCTGACTGAGCACATAAAGCTGAAGAACTAAATAAAGGAAAGAGGCAGGTAGAGTTGGAAGCCCGAACTCTGCGTAAAAGATTTATGGTAAAGTCACAATCATCAGCTTCAAAGAAATCAAAGAAATATCATGATCGTTCTACCATATCTATAGGATAACTCTCAACGCTCTAATCCGAGATCTTCATCTCTATCCGTAACAAGTGTAGGAAGTGTTGGAAGTCCTAAACCAAGATGCAAACATTGTAATAAATTGCATTTCAGTGAATGTCGTATGAGAAGCGGAGCCTGCTTTAGGTGTGGTTCTTTTGACCACTATCTTAGAGATTGCCCGAAAAGACCTGAAAAAGATACTTTCCAGACTTTAAGGCCTAACAACCCCGCTTCTAAAGGTAGACCACCTCGTTAGTGGTATCCAAGGTGCGACAAAAGATTCAACAGTCAAATCTGAAGCACGAGCACTGGCAAGGACATATGTACTCTCAGCTACATATAGAAATATATCAAAAAAAAGGTATGATGCCTACCTTTCTTATGTGCTAGACACTAAAGTATATGAGTCGAAGATTAAATCAGTGTCAGTTGTTTGAGAATTTCTTGACGTGTTCCCAGAAGAATTACCTGGATTATCGCCAGTTAGAGAGGTGGAATTTTCTATAGATATTGCTCAAGGGACAACTCCAATATCTATAGCACCTTACAGAATGGCCCCTACAGAGTTAAAAGAATTGAAAGCACAGTTGCAAGAATTAACTGACAGAGGTTTTGCCTGACCCAGTTCTTCACCTTGGGGTGCACCGGCTCTGGTTATAAAGAAGAAAGATGGATCATTGAGACTGTGCATTGATTACAGGCAACTTAACGAAGTCACAATTAAGAACAAGTATTCACTGCTCTGTATTAACTTGTTTGATCAGTTAAAAGGTGCCACTATATTTTCAAATATTAATTTTCGTTCTGGATATTATCAGTTACGAATAAGACTCGAATGTACCGAAAATAGCTTTCGAAACTAGGTATGGACATTATGAGTTCCTTGTGATGTCGTTCGATTTGGCAAATGCACATGTGGTATTTATGGATTTAATGAATAGAATTTTAGGTCATATTTGGGTAGATTTGTGGTCGTATTTATTGATGATATTCTAGTATATTCTCAAGATGAAACTTAACATACTGACCATTTGAGAATTGTATTGCAAACTTTACATGAGAAACAACTATATGTCAAATTCAGTAAATGTGAGTTCTAGCTTTAGGAAGTTGGTTTCCTTGGACATATAGTATCTACAGAAGGTATCAAGGTGGATCTAAATAAAATTTTAGCTATTGTTAATTGGAAGCCACCGAAAAATGTGTTTGAAGTTAGAATTTTTCTGAGATTAGCTAAATATTAGCGAAGGTTTGTAAAAGGATTTTCTATGATAGCTTCTCTAATGACACAGTTGTTGTAGAAAGATGTAAAATTCGAATGGTTTGATAAGTGTGAGCAGAGTTTTGACAAACTGAAAGCTTTATTGACTGAAGAACCATGTTAGTTTAGCCTGAATCGAGTAAGGAATTTTTAATTTCTAGTGATGCATTATTGAATGGTTTAGGCTGTATTTTGATGGAAGAAGGAAAAGTAATAGCCTATGCTTCTAGACAGCTAAAACCATATGAAAAAAATTGCTCGATCCATGATTTAGAATTAGCAACAACTGTATTTCCTTTGAAAATTTGGCGACACTATTTTTTGGTGAAAAATGTCACATATTTACAAATCATAACAGTTTAAAGTATTTGATGTCGTAAAAGGATTTGAATATGAGACAGCGCGGGTGGCTTGAACTATTATGATTTGGTTATTGATTATCATCCAAGAAAAACCAATGTGGTTACAGATGCTTTGATCAGAAATTCTCTATTTACATTGCGAGCAATAAACACCCGATTGTCATTTTTTGATGATGGCTCAATCATAGTTGAGTTAAAAGCTAGACCGACGTTTCTACAGTAGATTTTTTATTATGAGCTAAACGGGTACAGTATGAGTTGAATTCTGCTTCAAAATTTCAAACTGGGTCTGATGGTTGTCTATTATTCAGAGGTAGAATATGTGTTCTAAAGAATTCGAAACTAGTACAGAAGATTTTAAATGAAACTCATAATGGTAATATGTTTGTTCATCTAGGAAGTAACAAAATGTACCATGATTTGAAAAATATGTACTAGTGGTCAGGAATGAAACGTGAAATTTTTGAATTTGTATCTAAATGATTAATATGCCAGTAGATTAAAGCCGAACATCAAGTACATTCAGTATTATTACAGCCAGTGATGATACTGGAATGGAAATGGGAAATAGTTACTGTGGACTTTGTACCGGGATTACCACTATCTCTAAAAAAGAATGATGCCATCTGTGTAATCATTGACCGTTTAACAAAGTCTACACACTTTATTCCGATACGTATGGATTTTTCCCTGGATAGATTAGCAGAGTTATATGTTTCTGGAACTCTTAAACTACATAGAGTACCGGTCTTTGTTATTTCAGACAGAGGTCCTTGATTTATATCCCTATTTTGGAATAAGTTGCAAGAAGCTCTGGGCACATAGTTACATTTCAGCACCGCTTTTCATCCTTAGATGGATGGACAATCCGAACATGTAATACAGATTTTGGGAGATATGCTTTGGTGTTGTGTGTTGGAATTCGAAGGTAACTAGGAAAAATATTTGCCTTTAGTTGAATTTGCATACAATAATAGCTATCAGTCAAGTATTAAAATGGCACCGTACGAAGTTCTATATGGTCGTAAATGTAGAACTTTGTTGTACTAGATGGAACTCAGTGAGAAAAAGATACATGGAGTGGATTTAATCCGTGAGACTGAAGAGAAGGTGAAAGTTATTTGAGATAGTTTAAAAGTAGCCTCTAATCGTCAAAACTCTTATTCTAATCTTAAATGAAAGGAGATAGAATTTCAAGTCGAAGACAAGGTATTCTTGAAATATCACCTTAGAAGAAATGTTTTCGGTTTGGTCGTAAAGGAAAACTGAGTCCATGGTTTATTGAACCATATTAGATTATTAAAATAATCGAACCTGTTGCATACATATTGGCATTACCATTAGAGGGTATCATTCAGATCCTTCACATGTTATTTCTCTGAAAGAAGTTGAGATTTAGCCTGATATGATTTACAGTGAGGAACCAATCAAAATTCTGGCACATAAGATGAAAGAGTTAAGAAATAAAAAGGTAGCTTTAGTGACAGTTCCTTGGCAATGACATGGAATAGAAGAAGCTACCTGGGAACTGGAGGAAACAATGAGAAAACAACACTCGAACCTCTTTACTGGTAAGATTTTTGAAGACAAAAATTCTTTAAGAGGGAAGAGTTGTAACAACCCGTTTTCAGTGAAATTGGAACAGTGGTTTCGAGACCACAAATCTAAGTCAAAAAGAAAATTTATTTTAATATTATGGCATGGTCTGCATTATGATAGGAATAACGTATGAAAATTTCGTTAAGAAAATTTTACCGATTCATGTTTCATCATACAAAGGACCAAATTGCATAAAATGAAAAAGTTGAGTTCTAGTAGCTATAGGTATTAAATAAATATGGAATTCAAAACTTGATGTCCTTATATGGTAATTAGACGATTAAAAAAATTTAGTAGATATTGATAATGATTCATCCATGGAAAATTAGAAAAACAAAAGGACTAAATTAGAATAAGAAATAAATTAAGAAGATAATAACTTAATATCATCTTATTTCATCATCTTCTCCAAATATTTTCCATGGAAACCCTAGGAAAGTGAAACAAAATCAAGCAAGCCTAATTAGGTAAGTAATATTGTCTTGTTTTTAGTAATTTTTATATTTTTTAGATTGGAATAACCTAAGCTAGCTATTTTGGGGATCAATTTTTAAAGATATTAAAGTATTGAAATTTTTCCATGGAAGAGTAAGATGGAATTTTGAAATTTATGATAGAAAATGAAAGGTTGTTGATAGATAAACAACTTTTGTAAAGGAAATTTTGATGAAATTGTGATTTAGGGACTAAATTGTAAAGATGTAAAAATTCATAGAAAGTTTCTAATTTTTGTGAAATACAACTGTTGTAAATGTTATATGAAAAATTTGGCTAGGCTTGGAATAAGGATTAAGTTGCATGAATTTCATTTTCCAAGCCTAAGGACGAAATTGAAATTAATAAAAAGTATAGAGGTAAAATGGTACTTTTTCCTAAAATGTGAATTGGATTGATTTGAATGTGAAATGTAATAAATTGATGATTAAATTCATATATATAGATCCGGAAATACCAAATAAGGAGTTAGATCGAGGAAAAGAAAAAGTTTTGGATTAGTAGATTCTCACATACGAACAAGTATCGAGGTAAGTTCGTGTAACTAAATTGTGTATATTTTCATATTCGAATTGAATGTTGTATATGTGAATTATGAATTTGTTATGTATATGAAAAAAATTATATATTTGACATGCCTGAGAATTGTTAAGCCTTGTTTGAATAAATGAAATTCGATGGATACAAGTTTCCCTATTTCCCTATTGGTTGTGATCTAGCATATGTTGCAGACACACGATAGCTCGAAAGAGTATCCTGTTAATAGCCCTCTCAAGCTAGCCATTATATGGTTCTTGCGAGCTTCTTGTAATAGCTCTTCGAAGCATCTTGATTGGTTGTGATCTTACATGTGTTGTGGACACACCTTAGCTCTTATGAGCTTCCCGATTATATGGCTCTTTGTGAGGTTCCCATTAAATTGTCTCTTTGTGAGCTTCCCAATATGGCTCACTTGAACTTCTTGTAATATGGCTATTCGAAGCTTCCCTTTAATGGCTCTTCAGAGCTATCTGTTATTAGCTCGCACAAGCTTCCCGATTTTGGCTCTTATGAGCTTCCTGTTATACAGCCCGGATAAGCTTCCTGTTACATGGCTCACATGAGCTTCCCGTTAAATGGCTTGAGAGAGTGCCTGCTATTTAAGTATTCTCATGAACACTCCTAAATATGAATTGACGGATTAAATATTTGTACACTTTATGTGTACTACCTAATGTTCATCGATATTTCATAAGGTTCAACTGGCAAAGTTTTGATACAAGTTAAGACAAGGTTTGAATAAATCAATATTTGTAGCTACCTGAAAATACAAGGAAATGTTTATATGATGAGCTCATCTTTATTACTTGAAATGTACTTAGAATTCATGACTAACTTGCTTGATTAAGTGTATGTGTTTAAGCAATTGGCCAAATTGCTTTGGATGTTTGTTATTTGAATGTTTACTTTAAATGAACATGATTGGTAAGTTAAATCCTTATTATACGAACTTACTAAGCATTAAATGCTTACACAGTTTTCTTTCCTCTGTTTATAGTATTCAGAAGCTCATGAAGGTTGGAGCGAGTTAGAGCAATATCACACTATCCTTCAACTCAATTTGGTATAAATAGTAAAACTATTTTTGGTATAATGGCATGTATAGGCTAAGTTAGATAAAATGATGAAATGTTTTGGTTGTAAGTAGCCATTAGAATGGCTAGTGATATTATGGTTAATGTATATGTATGAGATTATAATATGTTTGATATGTATGTGTGCATGATTGGTATTATAGGTTTAAACATGCTTAAGTAAGAATATGTTCAATTGAGTAAGTTGGATATTTGATTCAATGTCATGATATATCATGCATAAGAATTTGATTTTGGCTTGGTTTAAATGTCTTGAATTGGTTGGTGAATCTACTTAAATGTGGTTATAGGTGGAAGAAAAAATAGGTGAGAAAAGTGGCCTTGAAAATAGCATATTTTTGTCCACACGGGTAGACACACGGGCATGTGTCTCAACTGTGTGTGTCACACGGCCATGCACATGGACATGTGGTTTGGTCATGTGTCCCCTGCATCTTAAAAATTGAGAAACAAAATGCTTAGAATTGGTCACACGAGCAGAGATACAGGCGTGTGTCTCAGCCGTGTGAAACACACTACCCAACACACGAGCGTATGTCTTGGCCGTGTAAAACCTACATTTAATTTTTTTAAATTAAATTGTCCACACAGCCTATTACACGGGCTTGTGGCTAGCCGTGTGGCCCAAGTCAGAGAGTTACACAGGTATGAACACGGTCGTATACCTCACAACGAATGCCTAAATGTTCTGGGACACGGGCGTGTCACTTGGCTTTATGAGCTACACGGCCTACCCACACGGGCGTGTGACCCTTGTATTTAAGAAAAATTTTAAATTTCTCGAAAAATTATCTGAGTTTTTGATATTGTCCTGATTTGTTTCTAATGTTTAAATTGGGCCTCAAGGGTCCATTTAAGGGACAATATGATTAAGTATGATTAGTTTCTAATATGAATAGTAATTGACTTGAATTAATTGTATTTCTTCTGTAAACTCCGGTGATGCTCCTTAACCCTATTCTAGCGATGGATTAGGGGTGGTAAAATTTAAACAAAAATAACTAAATAAACGATTAAACCAATTAAACCAACCAAGAAGATTAACTTTTTTTAGGGGTTGCAATTAAACCAAATCACCTGAAGATTAACTTTTTTTAGGGGTTGCATGGAAAAAAAATAGCCCCAAAATGCTTGGGCACCACGTTGACCTTATATTGCGCCATAGGCATTGCATGTCGCGACACAACAGGTGATTTGTGCCTTATTTGGTTCGTATCATGCTTTCACAGTTCAGGAAGCTTATGCATCACTCGTCCCTTGTTCTTAAATTTATTGGGCCATAAATTAAGCATCTTACAAACTCAAATCAACACATTAGAACTGCCTAAGGCCCATATCGGCCTAATAGGTCACAAACACTCACAAAATTGTGTAAGAACAATTATTTTATTAACTTTTACTACTAAACTATTAATATAGAAAATGCAACAATTAGCTAGAAAACAAGCTTCTTAACTGCAAAAATATACCAAAATAACTACTACATTTGATATCAGGTCAATAAGTTTGTCAAGTAAATTGCAATTAATCCTTGTTGAGGAAGTGAGGTCGGGATATAAATGAATATCAATCAATTAATTAATCAGTTAGAGACCTAACCACCTATAAACTTATTATCATTTATAGTAAAATATCACACCAAAAATATATAAAAGTAAATGGGCGGTGTCTGCAAGTATACGGGTCAAATTGTAATATAATATATATGTACAATGGAACAGAAAAAGTATTCTGAGGATCATACCCAATGGAAGATGGAATAATTCTATAGAAAATCTCTTTACAATAATAAATCTAAATATTAATAATCAAATCTTATATGACAATAGATCATAAAATATATTAATAAGAGAAATTAAATAACTAAAATATATAAACAAGAAAATGACTAAACATATTAAGCCAATCAGGAATATTAACTCCTTCCAAGGTTTGTAATTAATCTCGAATTAGACTTTTAGGTGGATTATAGCAAATTAACCAATTATTACCTCCCAGACTCTAACTAATTAATCGATTGGTTGATACTCACTTATCTCCCTACCTCACTTTCTCAATTAGGATAAATTATGATTTACTCGGCTAAACTTATCTCCTGATCTCATTTAACCTATGATAACTTCATGGTGTTTTTAACCCTAGGGTTTAGAAACGCGTAATCTATACCAACTAATCCTCTCGAGAAATCTTAAATCCTCTGTTAATCACGTCCCCATCCACTCATTAATCTCCCCTAAGGGAATTAGCTACTCATGTTATTTAGAATCTTAATCTCAATTGAATAAAACATGTAAAAACCACAATTTAATTGAAATTTTTTTTATATTAATCCTAATTTTGATGTCGAATAGAGGATGGAGTAACTAATCTCTCGATTGGAATAATCAACTATCATCGGTTGCGAAGAAGAAATAAATTGAAATACTTCGATAATATAAAAGAACTATTGGATAGAAACCGATTCCAAGAGGGAAAACAAAGAGTTTATGAAAATTGAAAGAAAAATACATCTAGTCCTACTCTTAAACTACTAGGGTTTTTGAATGCGTCTAAGACAACTTAGTTACATCAAACCCCTAAGGTCTTATTTATAGGAGTGTTGCCAGTCTAAATTAGGTCTTTCGCACGTCCTAGGTCTATGTATAAAGTCAATTGTGTAGACAAAAATAGCCTTGGTAAACTTGGGCATCACGTCGACCTATTCTGTGCCATAGGCCTTCATTGCGCAACACGACATGTGTTCCACACCTTCTTTAGTTCATTTCATGCATTAACGGCTCGACAAACTTGTGCATCACTAGTCCCTTGCTCCCACGTCAATTGGGCCTATAATTCATCATTCTACTCACTCAATTCAACACATTAGCACTACTAACTACTAAGTACCAAAAACATAATATTAAATACTAAATTGCCTAGAAAACAATCTCCTTAAATGCAGAAGTAGAGTAAAATCACTACTACATTTTATAGCAAGTCAAATACCCCCACACTTAATTTTTTACTTGTCCTCAAGCAAACTAAACAAAATGAAATAAAAAATAAAAACAAACTAAACTGAAAATAATAAATAAATATGCAAAGAAAAGAAAATGTACTTAAGCTAGCTTGGTATAGGAAGTTGGATAGAAGTATATTAACAAAATAAGGTAAATAAACAAATAACTCTAGTGTGATATACAATTGACTTACCATTTCTAAAATTAGACATGTTAGTTAAATAGACTACAAAGCAAACAAATAAAGGAATGTTAATTATAGATTTCCATCAAAATATATATACAAATAGACAATTATGTTCAAATGAATATAATTTTAAAACATCAAAACTTTTCACAATTTCATCCATATAAAGTACTACCTAAGTCATATACAGCTTTTTGGCTTGTAACGTTCTGTGGCTTAGGTTGGTTCGAAATTCAAATAATAGGCTCGACAAAACGGTATTCATGAGTACAATCATTTGGGCTCTTAATATTTTTTTTCAAACAAATATGAGTACTCTTTCTCTAACTCCTTTTGCTTTTATTTTTTTCATCGAGATTTTCTCGATTGGCATTTTACCTTACTTTTTTACAAGCTCAAGAAATCTTATACTCACTATACCATACAATTCCTTAGTTCTCTCATTTTTTTTATTTTTTGAAACCACCGAGATGTATATACCTAATCCCTTAATATCAATGGTCGGACGCCTAAATCCATACAATGACCAAGAAATTAAATGATCAAATATTCTTTTTGGCTTAGGGTTTCATTTATGGTTTATCAAGAAAATGGGTTAAGGCTTCAAATTAGGTACTAGGGAAAATATTTACTGGGTAGCTTTTTGGCTCGAAAAATTGTCTACCAAAAAATGCCTTAGGTCGTCCCTAGGTAATTCTATACATGGATTAGATCGGCCAAGTCTATCAATTTCTACAACCTATGATTCAATTAAACATGCATGTTATTTATATGTCTATTTATCATGTGGTATACTTAACATCTAAAATCTATTCACGGTGTAATAACATGAACTTAGTCTAAAATTAGAAAATTTGAATAAATTATTATCAAAATAAATTTATATTTTATTCACAAAATCCTATTAACATGCTTCCAACCAATCACTCGTAGTTGTACAAGCTCAAGCACATAGAGAACATGCAAAAATAAAAATTTAAAAATTACTAAAAACTAGAAAAATAAAATACATAATATTTTAATGATTCTTCTAAGTCACCCCCACACATTATTTGACACATTGTCTCTAATTTGGAATAAAAATATAAAGTAAAGAGGTTACCCAATTGGCGTGATTCGTGCAACTCAATTGGTGGGACTACTCCTCCTTTCAGTTTTGGCTAGTAATTGTAGTGTCGTAAAAAATTGTGAGGTTCCTACAAAGAAAAATTAAAAACACACAAATATATATATAAAAAATAATAGGCCCTAATTAATTAAAAACTAAAACAAAAATTAAAAATCATCCCAAATAAAAATAAAGTGAAAAGCCCAAAAAAATTGAAAATTAAAAATTAAATGAAATTGTTTAAAATTAGTAAAAATCAGAATCTGACACTTCCAGTTCCTTCTCTTCCTTTGTCTTGCTTGGTTTAGCCTTCACCTCATACTTAGCTACTAGAAATTGTGACATCTTCAACCTATTTTTCCTCGCATAGTCCTCGTAGACTGGATCCACTTCTTACAATCATCGAATTATCCATTCCAAATAAGGTAACAGCTTCTCGCCCAATGTGGTTTTATCTTGATGTCCCACTTTCATTTTTGATTTCCCTCCAAGTGTTTTATGTAATGCCCCAAATTTCCCTAATTTCAGCTTTTGTAAACTTGTAACACAAATATCTGTCAGCTTTAGTGGTTATGTGTTCTGGGAGTGTTTGGGAGGTCCTAAGTTCAAGCTTTCGCTTGGGTAAATTTGGGCATTTTTATGAACAAAGCCTTAACTGGGTACGGCAGGCTTTCTTTTTTTTGTTGGTAAGCTTACAACAGAATGGGCCTGCTGGTCTGGTGGATAGGAAGAGTGTTGGGGAGAAGGAGGTCTTGTGTTTGAGTATTGATGTGGGTACTATTTTTACTCCTATATTCGGCTAGAGTTTGTGTTGTTCTGGAAATCTGAGTAGTTGGCTGTTAAGGGAGAGGCCGTGTGCGAAACATTAGCTCGATCAATTAGGATGTGTGGGCCACATGGGTGAACCACACAGGCGTGTGGAATTCTGGGTCAGGCCATGTAATCCACACTGCCAAGGCCAATTTGGGCTGTGTGGGCCACATGGGCGTGTGAGCCCATTTGGGTGAAATAATCTGTAAGGTTGCACGGGTCACCCAAGTCGACTGTGACCTATCGTAGGGTCGATAATCATTACATAGACCCCTGATTCTGTGATCTTATTATGTGATGGGTGTATTAAGCATGTTACTCTTAGCATGTGTATCTGACCAATTGTATGATCTGTTAAATTGCATTGTAGCATGCCATATTTATATGATGCATTGCATCGGGGTGGGGTTGGTGTTATGATGGAGAAAGTATTCTGAAAGGCTCTTAAGCCTGTTATCTAGCACCTTAGCTGCAATTATCTGATTATGTGCCGCTTTTCGGTACAGCACGGTGTGTTGGGATGGGTGGGTCGATTTTATCCCCACATGGTGTGTTGGGTTAGATGGAGTTGGTGTTCAGGGCTGGTGGGCATGATTTTATTATTCTATTCTGATATGCATGTTATATCTGAGACGGGCTAGAGCCCAGTTCATATCTGATTCTGTATCTGAGTAGACTAAGGTCCTCATCGATTCTGTAAAGGGCATGCCCGAATTATCTGCTGTTTGGATATATGACTGACTTCTGCTTCTGTGTATATTTTCTATAAGGATTACATACTGAGTTTGCAAAAACTCGCCCTTTTCTGTTTAAACTATGTAGGTAATCCTCAAACTTGATGGATCGGTGCAGCGGAGGGCTCAACGGTGACCACCATTACGAAACTGCTTATTTACGGTTTTTGGAGGTTTCATCACTTATTTCTTGTTGGTATTTTATGTATGATAGACTTGGGACTATTTGGTTTTAATTTGGGACTTTGAACTGTTGATTATGGATTTATAAACTGCAACGCAACAAAGTATGGTTTTCCTAAAATAAACTAAAATTTTCATAAATGAAATGGTTTTTCAAAAATTATTTGGTTTTCAAAAGCTTTCGCGTGAAAGAAATGTTTTAAATCAAATCAAACTAAAACACGGTTTCCCGAACTAAGAAAAAGTTAATAATTTGAAATGATTTGAAGGTCAATGCATTTTCAAAAACACTCTCATATGACATCGCTAGATTCAGCCATAATGTCCAGGCCGAGTTTGGGGTGTTACATTTAGTGGTATCAGAGTCAGGTTGCAAAACTCGGCTGTGGACTTGGGTTTTAAAGATTGGTTTTAAAGAAATGATTTATAAATAATTTGAAATATATTTGGAATAAGTATGTGGTACATCGAGTCTCCGGCGCCGATACTGTAAGTTTCTAAAACTCTGCTTAGAATTGTCTGAAGTTATGATTAGAATATACTGAAACTACTTTAGGTAGTATATTACGTAGACAACACTCTAGGTAGTGTAAACTAAAAACTATAGTAAGACTATTACTCGTGATAACCGACTCTGAACATTTTGATATTGTACTGTATAAAATATATGTTAATAAAATATCAGAACTGTTAACTAATGCATAAAACTATTAATATAGATAAATTCTGAAATTTACGATGAGCGCACGAGGTACTCATGGACGGGGTACTAGAGGCCGTGGTAGAGGCTGTAGAGGGGCTCAAGTGGGGTCCTCATTAATTGATGCAAATCGTGATAAGTTTTATAATTTATGAATGTTCGTTCTTGAAAACTAACTATTATCACGACAAAGGCAAGCGCACCTTATCGAATAGTAGTTTATCTTATGGTAAGACCGGGATGTTGAACCCAAAGGAACTAAAAGTTCTATTATTAACTCTCTTTTTTATTATCTAGCCTAAAATTAAAGGGTTTGTTTTATCTAAATTAATTAATTAAACTAAGAATGCACAGAAAATAAATTGGGAAAATAACTTTTGGGAAAACTGAATGATTTGGACGATACCTGAGGGAAAAATCCACCTAGACTTCACTTGTTATTGACTCTGAATCAGACGATTTATTCACTTGACTTGATCCGTAGAAATCCCCAAGTTATATTATTATCTCTCTTGTGACTAACAACATCTAACCCTAGGTTAATTGATTGAAATATCTTTCTAATTAAAACCCCTAGTGTTGCATTAACTCAATCTATGGATTCTTTTATTAGGTTTCACCCTAATCCGGCAAAATTATGTCACCCTCTGTCTAGGCATGCAATCAACTCCGTTTAATTATGCTAGATCTACTCTTAAATAGGGACTTTTGCTCCTCTGAATAAGCACATCAATACTTGAATCAATATCTTGGAATATTAAAGTAAGAATTAAGAACAAGTCAAATATTTATCATATAATTCAGAAAATAATAACAAGATCCGTCTTAGGTCTCATTCCCCATAGGTATTTAGGGGATTTAGTTCATAAGTGTAAAAGAAAACATCTCAGAAGAATAATGATGATAAAACATAAAGAAAACCCAAAAACTCCTGAAAGAAATTAAAGGGAGATCTTCAGTCTTGAAGGATAATCCAGCTTTTGAGATGGATCAATCGACTTTCTTTGAGTAATTCCTTGCCTCCTACTCCGTGTGTCTTTTCTAGGTGCCTCCTGGGTTGTTTATATAGGCTTTAGAATGCTTCAAAACCCTCAAGAGTGGCCTTTTCCGAATAGGACTAGACTTGGGCTCGACAGGGACACGCCCGTGTGAAAGTGCTTCAACCCTGTTCGAGCCTGTTGAATAGAAACAGGCGTGTGGTCTACCCATGTAAGGAAGTCCAAGACGTGTTGATTTCCCACGTTGGCCCATTTTCTCCGTTTTTGGCCCGTTTCTTTCTTTTTTTACTCTCCTATGCTCACCTAATTATAAAACATGAAATTAAAAGATTAAGAGCATCAAATTCACCAAATCTAAGGAGAAATCATCCATAAATGTGCTTAGCATGGAATAAAAATATGTATAAATTACGGTTTATCAAATACCCCCACACTTAAGCGTTTGCTTATCCTCAAGAAAAATCCTCAACTCACAATCAAAATAAATTCTTCTCAACTTATAATTCTTATCAATAGTATCTTAAAATAATCCATAAGTAATCATACACTGAAAATTCAACTTGAAGAACATCAAAGTTTCAAACATTCCAAGTTGAGCATTTTATCACGAAAACATAGGTGTCTCCCCTCATCTAAGTAATCATCTTTTATTCAAAATATCACAGAGTTTCACACCCTCACTAAAGATGCACTCAAATCACTCGGGGTGTTTAAGGATAAGAAATTTAGCACTCAATGGTCAATATGAAAAATTATTACCATAGGCTTACGTGACAATCAAATCTCCACCACTATATATTGAGATGATATATCAATCAAAAGGGCTTTAGAGGGTTGTAACGTGGCTTTGGTTAGGGGGTGTGGTTCAAAGCTGAAAAAGAAGGTTAGAATCGAGATTGAATTGAAAAATTACCTAACTAGAAAAATACTACAACTGACAAATTACATTCCTAATTAGAAGATCCTATAATTGGGCTTTTCTTCATGGAATAAAGAATTAAATACTTAAGCTCAAAAACAAAGAATTACAGCTAATATGTACGTATGTTTTTTTATAAGAATAAATCAAATTAACATATAATTTTGCTAACTATCAAAAATAAAACATAGCTAAGCAATTTATTCAAATCAAATCTCAAAAAAAATAGGGATCAAATTAATTGAGGGGATTTCAACAATAATGGGTTATGGGTTAATATTGAGGGTAAATTAATGAATGGCTTGTTAGGCTCAAGGGGGTTCACTAAGGGTTAATTATGGAGGTAGGCTTTTATGGAGTGTGTAACACCCCAAACCCGGCCCAGACGTTATGGCCGGATCCGACGTGTCACATTGAAGTTTTTAAGAAAACCCATGCCTCTTTCAACGTCCTTCTTAGTGTTTTAAAAGATAGTCTTTGCTAAGTTAATAAAGTGAATGGAAGCTGTGCACCAGGTAGGTATCCGAAACAGAGGAGGTGAGCCTAGAAGGCTGCTTAAGTACCAAGCTCTTGATTGGATCCAATTCTAGACATGCCCAAAACCATTGCCACACTTTGGTGCTAGGTTAGGTTTTAAGAAAAACGAGTTGGAATTCATTTAAGTAGATATTTTTGATAAATCAATTAACTATATCGTTGCGTTATTTTGAAAACAATTATCATTTTGGAAACGCGCCCTAGGTCTAACTCATATTGTTATCAGAGAAATATAGGGTATAAGATAAAATAATCCCAGAAAAATAATTAAAATGGCCTTATTACAACCCAAAACCAAATAATAATATTAATAAGATAAAACTTATAAAGAAATAAATCGGCTAATTATTGCAATTAAAAGAAACAGAAACAGTAGTGTGGCCATCTCCGAGTCCCTCGCAGCTCCAAACCATCTAAGCTTAGGGATTACCTGCACAGTTAGAAACGGGGTGAGTTTACGAAAACTCAGTGTGTAATCCCAATAACAAACAAACAGTAAATAACACGGTATCAGCACAATCTGGGCCAAAGCCCTATTTAGTCTTGACATATACTGGGCCGAAGCCTTTCGTTTAACGGTTACTGGGCCGAAGCCTTTTCATAAATCATATCACTGGGCCGAAGCCATTTCATAAATCATATCACTAGGCCGAAGCCTTTACTGTAAATGGTATGGCCCTTAGGCCCATTTCAATATCACATGTAATGTCAATGAATGTATGCAAGCCCATTTGGGGAGACTACTCGACCCACCATCCGCTACACTCCACCCGTACCAACCAAGCTCTCCATGTGGGGAATAACTCAACCCACCCAACCAAACTCTCCACTGGCAGCATAGTTGCTTTATCATATAACTGGAGGCCTAGCCTCTTTTAATAACTGGGGCAAAGCCCTTTCTGATAAACTGAGGCAAAGCCCTTTTCGGTAAACTAGGGCAGAGCCCATTTAGCACTTTCTCCATCAATATAACCCATATCCCATGCAATATGTCATGTATGCAGAATGTCATGCCCATATTTGAATCAAACAATCACAGTCAAATCATTCATATCACCAACATATATTCACAATCAAATCCGTCAACCACACAGTCCAAGTCAGTCACTTGCCCACAAGGGCAAAACAGTCATTTTTCATATTATAAGGCTATTTTCGTAATTTTACCAAAAATTAGGGTTTTCCATGTTCATTAAAATTGTCAATATTTCTGAATGTTTAAACAATAATCTTTAACGCACTTATTAAATTCGGGCTTTTGGGCCCAAAACTGCTAATGGGCCCTACGAATGCTGATTTAGCCCACTAAGCCTGCTTAACCCAAATTTTACAATAATACTAACCGTGTTAACATGAAACTTTTCCAAATTCCATTTTTTATCAATTTTACCCAAAAGGGCCCAGAAGCCCATTTGGCCCAATTCCAGCCCATTGAGGCCCAACTTACCATCGTGCACAAAATTGAGTTCTTACCCGTTCCATCAATCCAAACACCGATCTTATCGTATTTATCACATCTATACCCACACGCAACATTACAAGTTCCCGAAATGCCGGTATTTTAGCATTTCGGCTTCTCAGTAGATATTAATCTAAGCTACTACGAGTGTTAGTACACACCTGTTATGGGTTGAAGTTGAAACGTTTTCATAATCAATCACCTACGATAACCACCACCTGTCACTCAAACTTAACTAATCCAATATCAATATATGTAAATCCTAAGCACATCAGTCATACGGAACATAAGGGAATTCATCATTTTACCATACAAGGGTATTACGGTCACTTTACCCTACAGGGCCTTTACAGTCTTTTTACCTATTAGGGGTATTTTAGTCATTTCATCCTACAAGGGTGTTTTGGTAAATCTACAAACCAAGGGTATTTCAGTAAATTTTGTAAACCAATGGTATTTCTATAATTTTTAGAAAGTCAAGGGTATTTCTGTAATTTTGTAAATTAGGGGTATTTTGGTAATTTTACAAATTGAGGGTATTTCGGTAATTTCACAAACCAGTGGTATTTCGGTAATTTTACAAACTAAGGGTATTTTGGTAATTTTACAAACTAGGGGTATTTTGGTAATTCTATCCTACAGGGGTATTTCAGTAATTTCACAATCGGGGGTAAAACGGTAATTTTGTAAACTGATGGTAAAATGATAATTTTGTAAATCGAGGGTAAAACGGTAATTCTGTAAATCGAGGGTAAAATGGTAATTCTATAAATCAAGGGTAAAACGGTAATTTTGTAAATCGAGGTTAAAACGGTAATTTTGTAAATCGAGGGTAAAATGGTAATTCTATAAATCGAGGGTAAAACGGTAATTTTATAAATCGAGGGTGAAACGGTAATCCTATAAATCGAGGGTAAAATGGTAATTCTACAAATCGAGGGCATTTCAGTAATTTGGTAAACTAAAGTATTCTAAACAGGAATAACAATACGAATAGGCCTAAAGCCTATTCTCGACCCAAATGGGCCCACACGCTCGTGTGGCCCTTTTAGCCCAAATCTAGCCACAAATATGATATTCACCTAGCCTAATCCAATATTTACTACACAATCAAACAACTTATCTAATTAGGCCCGTAGGCCCATTGGGCCCACATGACCCCTTTTGGCCCATCGCGGCCCAAATTAGCCATCCTATAGCTAGAGTAGTGAGAAATACACACCTGATAGGAGACTGGAGTTAATCCACGCTCCGAGCACTCTTAGCCGACGCCCAACCCAAACAAGCACACCATACAGCGAAAGGGATCAGCCAAGAAAAGGTACCTTTACTCTCCTCATGGTTCTCTCTATTTCAAGCCAGCTTCACATCCACTCTTATGTTAACTTCCCGATGTGGGATCCTTCCAACATCAGAGTTTAAATTCAACACCAACTCTTGTCGCCCCCTGTTAGCAAAATAAATGCTCCTTGCTTGCCATGAGATTCGAACCCATGCCTCCCCTTAGATGCTCCAGACGCTACTTGCCACTAAGCCACAAGGCTTTTTGTGTCATATTTTATCCCCAACTAATTATAAGGTCTAAAGGCCAAAGTCCAAGTTCCCTTAAAAAAAACCAAAATAAATTGCAAGAGCCAAGGCTTGAACCCAAGCTCCCATACAGCCTTAATGACGCCACAACCACTAGACTACAAGTTTCCTTGTGTCATTTATTTAACACAATAATTTAAAAACCCTCATCCAAGCATCCAGGTTTTTTTTTCTCACTTAATACCAAAATTTTTGCTAAAGCCCAAGTTTGAACCCAAGATTTCTCCAACACTTCTCAAAGCCATTAACCACTAAAGCAAACATTTAATTGTTTCATTTCATTGCACAATTAAATACCTATATACAACCTCCTTACAGACCCCCACTCAAGGCCCATTACTTTTAGGCCCAAATTCGGGGTGTTACAGAGTGAGTGGGTTAAACCTAGGTGCCTTTATTATCTTAACATATCAAATCAAAGGTGTGGTCTTGACATGCATAATCAAGCAAGTTCTAGAATAACAATTCGATATTGACGCACTCAAAGCAACAATAAAAGTGAGCATGAAAGAAATAATATATGCTTTAAAGGCTCAAGATCTCACAAAAATTATTGCTTTTTGATGTTTAACCTGTGAATTTAAACTTAAGATAATGCCTAAACTTGGGGAAACAACCTAAAAAATTTTAATTCTCAAAAATCAACTTTATCATGTTTGATTTTCTAATTCCTTAAAGTTTAAATAATCAATGCATGAATGCCTATGTTTTAATCCAAGACATATCAATAAAAATCATAAGTTAATCAAAATTCATTAATAGTGATATGAGTAAGTCATGTGAGAATAAGGCAAAATTCAGGGATTATTTTGATAAAGATATAAATGACGCCCCACACTTAAGATGTACATTGTCCTCAATGTACAAAGATAGATTTACTGACAATATAGATATAAAATCATAAGATAGGGAGACAAATGAAACTTCCTGAAGGATGAATGGAATTCTTGACTTGAAGTCATGGAAAGTAATCAGCAAAGGCAATGATGAGATTGGAGGAGGATACTTTGGTGGTGGTAGAGGTTGGGTTTCACAACCACAGTGTCCAGCGAAGAGGTTATCGTGGTGGTCGGGCAGGACATGGCAGTCGTAGAGAACCTTTTCCAGTGGAGTTTCAAGTTCCTAAGTAATAGTGAGCTTTGGAGCTCTTTATAATTGCGATAGAATCAATAATTCTTTAGGAAATATAAAGAAGCATGATTACTCATAAATAAATGGTTGAAAGTATAAATTGTTCAATATAAACTATAAAACCTAAGGATGAAATAAAATAAAAATAAAAATAAAAATAAAATAAAAAGGTAGTTTTAAAAACATAAAAATAATAAATAAAAGTCTTTAAACATCTTCATCGCTAGATGGTTCGCGAGGTAGGGGTGGCGATGAGATGTGAAGGTGCTGACAAATTTGATGTAGAGTTGCATCAATGTGATCAAAGCACTGAAAACATTGCTGCTCGAATCGAGTGAGGCATTCAGAGATGTCAAAGAGTGAAGCCGCCGCATGAACTGGACGATAAATAGATGGTGGCTGAGAGGCTGGATCCTCGTGAGGTGGAGGGACATCATCGGCAATGTCCTCTAGGTCCTCCTGCTCAGCTGACTGGACTAGGCGGTACTGGGGATGATCAAATCCACGTCGTTGCTCGATCATCCTCATATGTAGCATATTCGGGATGCCCTGTGGGACATCTGACCGATGAGAATGAGGGAGGATGCTTGCGCCGCCGTGTTAAGGAGACCGAAGTACTGTGCTACGCGAGTCATAAAACGGTCAATGGATATGACTCCCTTCCTATGCCGCTCTGTCTAATGGCGAATGGTGAGGGAAATGAAATAACTAAGGTTGAAGACATGTCCATTCACCATGCTCCATAAGAAATAGGCGTCGTGAGTGTTGATGATACCGGTGCTCTCTCGCCGTCTTGTCAGGGTGTGGGCTAGGATGGCGTGTAGGTATCACAAAGATGGGGTGAGAGCCGATGCCTTGGAGCGACTCAGGTCATAGGTGGCCGAAGCAAGGACGAGGGCCCTCTAGCAGTTTGAAAGAAAGTAGTGGATGTGGCGATGGAGACTCGCGAAGCCGTCGTCGTCCATGAACTCATCCATTTATAGTCCTAACTCGACTCCGAACTTAAGTACGCTCAACTGGTGGACTAAACCACCGAGACAGAACTGGACCGTTCTAGGATCATCGATCTCTGTCATAACAACTTGAAGGTGAAAGGTCGAACAGAGTTCAAGTGTGAGCTCGAGGTACATTGGCTCGAAAATCTAAAAGAATAGCCTCCATGGGTCAGTCGTCGACGGGACCGAACTGCGTCAGCTAGTTGGATTTTTTCTAGTGTAGCCCAGTCAATGCAGTGGCCCACACCTAGGGGTCGGGCCCGTAATATCTGAAATAGCTCCTCCTATGGTCCCGGTGGAAATTGGAGGAATAGGTGTCTAATCTCAGCGGTAGGACCTGAGGAGGATGCTGCTCCTTTGCGTTTCTTTGAGGTAGGAACACGAGTCTTCTTACCGCGTGGATTTGACTTGATATACCTGCAAAAAAAAATACTCTTATATCTTGATGAATGTAAAAGATATCAACAAATTCAAAACGGAATTAATCATGAATTAAACTGAAAAATACAATAAAAAATTACTAACACTAACAAGACTCAACCAAAAGCAATCAAACTTGACAGAGATTTTATGGGAAAAGGCAAAGTGATAGCATGACTAAATTAAAAACGAACTAGATGAAAGTAGCTAAGCATGCTAAGAATATGGTACAAAGTATGTGAACTAAATCCTAGGAATGAGGATGATAAACAATTAGTAGCAAAATAATAGGGTAAAAAAATAATGTTAGTAAGCATCAAAAGAAAGTAAAAGAAAAGAGAAAATCGTTAGAAGAGGACCAGTAGTCGGAAGAGTGACGGCGTGAAAGTTACGTGCGGTTGGGTCGACCATAGGCGTGGGTGATGGGGCCTTATGGATCGCGCAAGGGGAGAAGAG
Source organism: Gossypium hirsutum (assembly GCF_007990345.1). Classification (NCBI taxonomy): domain Eukaryota; kingdom Viridiplantae; phylum Streptophyta; class Magnoliopsida; order Malvales; family Malvaceae; genus Gossypium; species Gossypium hirsutum. The sequence goes on from NC_053431.1 coordinate 85,777,037, forward strand.
GTGAGAGGGGAGAAAAATAGGAGAAGAGAAGAGGGCTAGAGGCAGCTGGTTGGTGGTAGGGAAGAGGATTTCGGTGGCTAGGGTTAGGTTTTGGGGAAGGGGATGACGAATGGTGAGGGGTTTATATAGATTTTGGGGCACACGGCTGTGGGGCATGCCCGTGTGTTTCGTGATTTTCAAATTTGGGGCGCATCTGAAATTCGGCCCACGCCCGTGTTCATTGGGCGTGTTGTTGCACACAGCCGTGTCGCACGGCCGTGTCCTACTTCATTCGCTTCTCTCACGCCCATGTATGGATGCACACGCCCATGTTAATTTCACAGTCTCGAGCACAGGTGGTGGGCACGGGCGTGTCACACGCCCGTGTTAATTTCTCAGTATCAACCACTAGACACGGACGTGTCCCACGCCCGTGTTGTTTTGACAGTTTCGTCCACGGCCATGTCGCACGGCTGTGGCAACGTGTTGAATCCCGTGTTAGGGGAAACTTTTGCTCTATTTTCACACGGCCGTGTCGCACGGTCGTGTCACCACCCGTGGTATAAGCACGGCCTAAGGCACGCCCGTGTGCCTGGCCGTGTGGTTTCTGGAAAACCTGTGTTCAATTACTCAGTTAGTGATTTGAATGTTAAAAACTAAAATTTAAAGAAGTTAACATTGTTAGTGCTGAGTTGCCTCCCTAGGAGTGCTTATTTATAGTCTAAGGTCGACTTACCTCTTTGTTGCCTGGTCATGGTGGTGCGCGGAGTTTACACTCCTCATTCCTACTATCAAACTCAAAATAAGGTTTTAGACAGGTACGATTTACCTTAAAGGGGCTGAATTTAGGATGAATTATCTCGACGGTCCCATATGGAAAAATGCTGAGTACCTTAAGAGGGATTGTTCCATTAGGTTCAGAAGTGGCAATATGAAGGTCTGTTGCATCTAGTAGTACTTTGTCTCCAACCTTAAGTTGATTTGGTGAAACATTTAGCTCGTCATGGCGTGGTTTTGGTCTATCATGTGCTCTTGGTTTCTGTGTCCGCCATTCATCTAGTTCCTCGATTTGTAGCCTTTGTTCTTCATAGATGGGTCCTTTGTTGATACTTGAACAAGGCTCATGTATGCTTTTTGAACGTGTTTCCTGCAAAGAAGGTTGCACCACATGATCAGTATTAGTATAATTTCGAGCTTGAAGAGTGATTGTTTCATCACCCACACGAAGTGTGAGTTCACCTGTACCAACATCAATAATTGTTCTAACAGTTGCTAAAAAGGATCGTCCTAAAATCAAAGGTACGTCACTAACCTCTTCCATGTCTAGAACAACAAAATCAATTGGGAATATAAATTTATCGATTTTGACAAGTACATCTTCACTAATACCCCTAGGAAATCTAATGGTTTTATCGGCTAACTGAATGCTCATCCTAGTTTGTTTGGGTTTCCCAAGACCTAGTTGTTTAAACATTTTATAGGGCATGACATTAATACTAGCCCCTAAATTAGCTAATGCATTATTAACATCTAAGCTACCAATTAAATAAGGAATCGTAAAACTCCCTGGATCTTTCAATTTGTTGGCTAGCTTATTCTATAGAATGGTTGAGCAAACTGCATTCAACTCCACATGCGACACTTCATCCAACTTCCGCTTATTTGCTAAAAGCTCCTTTAAAACCTTAACTGCATTTGGCATCCACGAAAGAGCTACAATAAATGGTAAGTTAATATGTAATTTCTTTGATAATTTAAGAAATTTACCAAATTGTTCGTCGTGTGGTCTTTCCTTGTCGCATTGGGGTATGGCACACGAGGTTTGTACTCTCTACTTACCGATTTTTGCTCATTTTGGTCCGTCTCACCTTTATCTTTACTTGCCATAATTCCTTGCCTCAGTTCTGGTTCAGGTTCAACTAACCCTTCCTCGTCTTGAATGGTAATCACATTGAGTTGTTCCCTTGGGTTAGATTCAGTGTTACTCGACAGGCTACTTTATGGTCATTCAAAAATTACTTTAACAAGCTGTCCTATCTAAGTTTCAGACCCTTGGATCGATGCTTGTTGATTCTTAAGTGATGTTTTGGTATTCTGAAAGTGAGTTTCTGACACCAAGATAAACTTTGTTAGCATCTCCTCAAGGTCTGACTTCTTTTCCTACTGGTAAGGTGGTTGTTAAAAACCCAGAAGATGTTGTGGCCTTTGATTCCCTTGACTACCCCATGAGACATTGGGATGGTTCCTCCAACCTGCATTATAAGTATTAATATATGGGTTATTTTGAGGTCTAGAATTATTGTTACCCATATATTGAACTTGTTCCTCCTCGGTGTTGGGGTTGAAGGATTGATATTCTGTGTGTACTCCTCCTCCATTTGAATCACATCTCATCACTGGATGTACCTGAGTAGAACCATATAAACCGTCAATCTTTTTATTTAAAAGTTCTACCTGGTTAGATAGCATAGTAACCGCGTCGAGGTTGAAAACACCGGCTGCTTTTGTCAGCTTTGTTATCATGACTTGCCACTGATAGTTATTCAGTGACATCTCTTCAATAAATCTGTAAGCCACTTAAGGTGTTTTGTTATTGATAGTCCCACCAGCAGCTGCGTCGATAATCTGTCTAGTCGAAGGATTCAGGCCATTGTGAAAAGTTTGAACTTGTAGCCATAGTGGTAAACCATGGTGAGGGCACCTTCTCAAAAGATATTTGTATCTCTCCCATGCATCATAGAGTGTTTCTAGATCCATCTGTAGAAAAGAAGAGATATCATTCCTCAACTTAGTCGTTTTAGCTAGCGAAAAATATTTAAGTAAGAATTTTTCGGTCATTTGTTCCCAAGTAGTGATTGACCCTCGTGGTAACGAGTTCAACCACTGTTTAGCTTTGTTCCTCAACAAAAAGGGAAATAACCGAAGGTGAATGGCATCATGAGAAACGCCATTGATTTTAAAAGTGTCGCAGAATTCCAAAAATTTTGCCAAATGAGTGTTTGGGTCCTCATCCTGCAAACCATCAAATTAAACAAACTGTTGTATCATTTAAATCGTGTTAGGTTTCAGTTCAAAATTATTTGCAGCAACAGCAGGCCTAACTATACTTGACTCAGTTCCTATTAAAGTAGGTTTAGCATAATCATACATAGTACGTAGAGTAGGATTCTGATTTACTAGATCAGCAGCAATCGCAGGAGGTAGCGGATTTTCTTGATTTTTAGCCATCTCTTCGGTTGTGATGATAATATTGTCCTCTTACTCTTTCTCTATAAATCTTAGGCTTCGCCTTATTTCTCTTCGGTTTTTGCGAGCTGTGCAATCGATCTCACTGTCAAAAAGAAATGGTGCCGATAGGTTTCTTCTAGTCATAAACTATAAAAACCTGCCAGAAGGAAAAAGAAAAATTAGTAACAAAAATCAAAATAAAATTTAAATTACAATAAAATAAAGGGCTAAAGTAATAAAAATTAAATGTTCCTAATATCTTAGTTCCCCAAAAATGGGGCCAAAAACTTGATTGATGCAAATCGTGATAAGTTTTATAATTTATGAATGTTCGTTCATGAAAACTAACTATTATCACGAAAAAGGAAAATGCACCTTATCGAACAGTAGTATAGCTTATGGCAAGACCGGGATGTCGAACCCAAAGGAACTAAAAGTACTAGTATTAACTCTCCTTTTTATTATCTAGCCTAAAAATAAAGGGGTTTGTTTTATCTAAATTAATTAACTAAACTAAGAATGCACAAAAAGTAAATTGGGGAAATAACTTTTGGGAAAACTGAATGATTTGGAAAATACCCAAGGGAAAAATCCACCAAGACTTCACTTGTTATTGACTTTGAATCAGATGATTTATTCACTTGACTTGATCTGTAGAAATCTCTAAGTTATATTATTATCTCTCTCGAGACTAACAACTTCTAACCCTAGGTTGATTAATTGAAATCTCTTTCTAATTAAAACCCCTAGTGTTGCATTAACTCGATCTATGGATTCCTTTACAAGGTTTCACCCTAATCTGGTAAAATTATGTCACCCTATGTCTAGCCGTGCAATCAACCCCACTTAATTATGCTAGATCTACTCTTAAACAGGGACTTTTACTCCTCTAAATAAGCACATCAATACTTGAATCAATATCTTGGAATATTAAAGTAAGAATTAAGAACAAGTCAAATATTTATCATATAATTTAGAAAATAATAACAAGATCCGTCTTAGGTTTCATTCCCCTTAGGTATTTAGGGGATTTAGTTCATAAGTGTAAAAGAAAACATCTCTGAAGAATAATGATAACAAAACACAAAGAAAACCCAAAAACTCCTGAAGGAAATTGAAGGGAGATTTTCAGTCTTGAAGGATAATCTGGCTTCTGAGATGGATCAATCGGCTTTCTTCGAGTAATTCCTTGCCTCCTACTCTATGTGTCTTTTCTAGGTACCTCCTGGGGTGTTTATATAGGCTTTAGAATGCTTCAAAACCCTCAAGAGTGACCTTTTTCTGAATAGAACTAGACTTGGGCTCGACAGGGACACGCCCGTGTGCAAGTGCTTCAACTCGTGTTTGAGCCTGTTGAATAGACACGGGCATGTGGTCTACCCATGTAAAGAAGCCTAGGCCGTGTTGATTTCCCATGTTGGCTCATTTTCTCCATTTTTGGCCCGTTTTTCACTCTTTTTACTCTCTTATGCTCACCTAAGTATAAAACATGAAATTAAAGGATTAGGAGCATCGAATTCACCAAATTTAAGGAGAAATCATCCATAAATGTGCTTATCATGGAATAAATATTTGTATAAATTACGGTTTATCACTCAACATCTTGGAATTTTCCTAACTTGGATACTAGTGAGACATCAGTATCACCTGTGATAGAGACTGGGTCTCGAGATCATGCTGTTGGGGACGATGCACTGTCCCAAGCCATGCTACCGATTTTAGAAAGGGTCATTAGACCCAACACTGGATCTAGGGGTCGAGGGTCAGTTATAGAATGAATCTGGTCCAATAGGTCTAAATTATTCAGAGGTGTCGCTGGAGCCGCCCCTAAAGTGGCCGAGTATCGAATGGAGGCCACGGAGAGAATTATGGATGACCTGGATGTTACTACTGAGCAGAAGCTTAAGGGGGTTGTATATCTGCTTCATGATGAGGCGTACCAGTGGTGGTTGACGGTTAAGGAGGGCACTCGGCTCGGCCGACTGACATGGGATTTCTTTAAGATGGCCTTCCAGGGTAAATATGTAGGGGCCAGTTATATTGACGCTTGTAATAGCCCATTTTGGGGGTTAATTGGAACAGTGGTTTCGGGACCATAATCCGAAGTTAAAATATTTATGTTATTATTTTAATAAAGTCTACAGTATGATATTAGAGATGTGTGAAAGTTTCGTAAGGAAATTTTACTGTTTGAGTGGTTAATTCGGTAAAAAGGGCCTCATCGCGTAAAAAGAAAAAGTTGATAGTTAAATGTAATAATGTTTAATTAAATTTGTCTTCATAATATAATGCATTTATAATGTAACTAGACCATTGTAAGGGTTAGTGGAATTCATGGCTTGGCAAATTGGTAAATAGAATAAGTTTTAAAAGTTGGTTAGGTAAATTGAATAATAATAGATTAAATAAATAACACAAATACAAAAGTATGCTCATATTGCTTCATTATTGCAGAATATGCAAAGAAAGAATAGGAGAAAAGAGTTTTAAGGGTTCGGCATATTTGGGGATTGATTTAGGTAAGTTTTAAGCTCGTTTTTCGATAATTTTTACGTCTTTGAGATCGTTGCTTCGTGTTTTACAAAACTCATGCTTAAATTTTAGAATTTGATGATGATTTCATGAGATGCCATTGCTCATTTTGTGAGCATTGTGATGATAAATGGTGAAATGTGAAAGCTTGATGATAGATAAATATATTTTGTATTGGGATTTTTGATGAATTTGAATAGTTTGGGCTAATTTATGAAAATGATCAATTGAGGGACTAAAATGTGAAATAAATTGTATATATAAGCTTATAAGGACTAGAGGAAATTCGGCCAAGCATGAGTGTGGTCAAATTTTGAATATTTTGTGTTTTGTGAAATAGGGACTAAATTGTGAAAAATGTGAAATGTCAGGGGCAAAAGTGCAATTAGTCCATTTATGTGTTTTTAGATTAATTTGATTGAGTATATGATTAAATAAGTTGAATTTGCATTGAATTAGATCAAGAAATGAGAAAATCGAATTTGGATGGGGGAAAGTCGAAAATAATCGAATAGTCGTTCCGGTCCGTTCGTATCCGTATGAGGTAAGTTCATAAGTAATTGTCGAAACCATTTTTTTGAAAAAAAAACAGGATATCAACTTTGGTTTGAAAACAAAAATTAAAACGGGAGTCGCCACCGATCTTTATTGGGTGTGATCAGATCACCCTTGTTTTAATAAAACATTTTAGTTTACTAAAACGACATTTTGGTCTACGAAATTTGAGAAAACGGGTTCGGGAGTCGGTTACGTACGATGAAGGATTAGCACCCTCATAATGCCCAAAATTTGTACCTAATTGATTAATTAATGTCTTAATGTCGAAGTTTGAAAAGATTTCAGAGTACGATCCTTTTATTTGAAAGAAAATCGGGATTATTCGAATAAAATGTAAGGACCGACTCATTTCAAAGGAGAGAATGCCATACCCGGTAAGTTAGGGTCCAACATTTCAGACCTTTGGGACTAAGTTGGTCTTTGATTTTTAAAATTCATGTATGAAGGCTCAAGAGAATGATATTCGATCCTCCGGGACTCATGAAAGATTAGAACTCAGTAAGTTAGAGCTCAATCTCTCAGATCTCCCAAATACCGAAGGTTGCCTTGATTTTGGAAATCACTACCCTCAATATAACGTGATGCCACACCCAGTAAGTTAGGGTGCAACATCTCGAATTTCAAGAATAGGTTTTTATTTGAACCTCATACAATTAGATTTAAGAAGGGTACTCAATTATTTAGGTTCAACGACGAAAATTAGTACTCAGTAAGTTAGGGCACAATCTTCCCGAGGACCCCAGATATCGAATATTGCCTTTGTTTTGAAAACAATCGAGGATAAATCTTTGAATAAAATGAATTTGGGGCGATTGAAACTCAACAAAAAAAATGATGACATGCAATATGAAAATAGCAGTATAATAGTAAACTTGACAGTGTATATATTAATACCTAGAATATAGTTAATATAAGGAAAATCAACAATAATCATAACAATAGTAATAAATATAATAACATAACAAACATAGCGATAAAGATATTAACAATACGAAAATGCATAATAGAAGTGAAAATAATATGTCGAATGATGATGTATATATATATAGTGATAATAGTAAAGTTAAAATAACAATGCTAAATTAGTGAAAGTGAAAAATAATAAATAATAATAATATAGTAAAAAAAATATTCGATGAAAAAAAAACTATGGTATATAAAAATAATAGAGTAGGTCTATTAATAATTATAAAAAACTTTAGCGAAAAATATATATAAATTTCTGGGGTAATTTGAAAGCATTTAAAGAAAACAAAAAAGGACTTGATTGAACGTAGGCACACAGGACAGGGACTAATCGCGAAAATTTCCCATTTAAAAGAAATGTGCACATTTCCATCCCTTGAATGCACGGTCAGCTTTTCCCCTTCCCCAGGCTCTACTTTTGAGGAGAAAAAAACAAATGAAGCCTACTTTTTTTATTTTTTTTATTTTTAAAACATTGAACACCCTTTTTTTAAAAACCAAAAAAAAAACATTTACCCATCATCTCTCTTATTTTCCTTAAAGAAAAACAGAGAGAAACCTCTCAAATTTTCTCTCAGGCCTGCGCCACCCTCATCGGAGGTCCGGTGAGCAAAGGTCGCGAGTTCATCAGTAAGTCCCCTCTCTCCCTCTCCTGTTTTTTTTTTAAAAACGTTTTTTAAAAAAAATTAAAAGGGAACAGAACAAACGAAATCCAAATCAAGAGAAAATTCCAAAAAAAATAAAAAATCACCTTCCAAAACTTAGTTCCGATTCTTGATTTACTCTTCCACTTTGTATTATCTCCGAAGAAAAAATATATATCCCCCCAAAAATACAACCGATTCTTCCCTTTGAAATCTCCAAAAAAATCCCCCTGTATTACATTCAGATCTGGCCTTTATAGCCATTTCAATACAACATTTTTTTAAATTTCTTACCATTGCTTCCTGTCGTCTGCCTCTGTCTTAGTGTTGGCTTTCTTTTTTGTCTTATTCTGCAGGTGATAGAAATCAACAGGTGGGTGCACATGGAGGAGTTGGTGGGAGTGTCAGACGCGTGGGGCGTGGTGGCCAAGGCTGAGGGGCATGGTGGCCGACATGGTGGCATGGAGAGCTGGGGTGCTAAGGGTTTGCTGTTGAAAAACCTTAAGCAAGTGGGCTGTTATTTGGGCTAGGGTTTGATGTAAATTGGGCTGTTTAATATTGTAAATGGGATAATTATTTTGGACTCTTTTTTATTGTTTTGGGTTTTGTTATTTTTTATTTGTCTGGGCCCGGGCAATTTTCTGATATACATAAAGTAAATAGAAAAAGATTCGAAGTGGATTTCTCGACCCGTGAAATGAAAAAATAGCCTCTGGAGTTTTTTTGTTTTATATTCATCTGAAGGAAATATGAGAAAGAAAACAATAACAATAAATAAAAGAAATAAAATGAAGGAAATATATCAGACTATAGTAATTTAATACACATAGAAATTAGAAAAATGCGTAAAAATATTGATTTTTATCAATTTCACGAACAAGATCCAAGAATAAGATTATTTGATGGAGGGGGAGGGCTGCTTCTTCGATTTTTTTCTGACAATACAGAGATGCCAAATCATCTTAGATTTGCTTAAGCGTAAACACGCGAAAGCCAAATCAGCTATGTCTTCGATTTGCTCCAAGCCATGATTTACTCCACTGGAACTTCCGAGATTGAGGGAGAAGATATTTGTAGCCTCGATCTTCTCTACTAAATTTCAAGGACTTAGAATTCAAGTAGAAGGGATTTGTAGCCTCGGCCTACTACACTGAAACTTCGGAGATTTAGGGAGAAGAGATTTGTAGTTTCGATCTTCTCTACTGAAACTTCAAGGACTTAGAATTCAAGTAGAAGGGATTTGTAGCCTCGGCCTACTACACTGAAACTTCGGAGATTCAGGGAGAAGAGATTTGCAGTTTCGATCTTCTCTACTGAAACTTCAAGGACTTAGAATTCAAGTAGAAGGGATATAAAATTTATATCTTCGATTAACTCCAATCTTTATTCTTTACTCAGCATGTGATCCTGAGCTCAACTCATTTCTCGCAATATGAATTGACTTTTTTAAAAAAAAACAGATATTAAAACAGAAATAGCTCAGCACGTGAGCTAAGGCTCAACTCACCTATCGCAATATGAGTTGGTTTTTTGAAACTTAATTTGAAAAGCAGATTTTGAGAATACCTCGACATGTGACCCGAGGCTCAACTCACCTCTCGCAATATGGGTTGATTTTTTTGAAAAGCAGAATTTGAAAAGCATAAATTGAAAAAACGAAAATTGAAAATACCTCAGCGTGCGAGCCGAGGCTCAACTCACCTCTCACAATATGAGTTGATTTTTTTTTTGAAAAGCAGAACTTGAAAATACCTCAGCGTGTAAGCCAAGGCTCAACTCACCTCTCGCAATATGAGTTAATTTTTTTGAGAAGCAGAAATTGAAAAAAAATCTATTGAAAATACCTCGGCGTATGACCTGAGGTTCAATTCACCTCTAGCAATATGAATTGATTTTTGAAAACATAAATTGAAAATACCTCGCTATGTGACCCGATGCTCAATTCACCTCTAGCAATATGAATTGATTTTTGAAAACATAAATTGAAAATACCTCGTTATGCGACCCGAGGCTCAATTCACATTTAGCAATATAAATTGATTTTTGAAAACATAAATTGAAAAACAGAAATCGAAAATACCTCAGCATGTCCTGAGGCTCAACTCACCTCTCGCAGTATGAGTTGATTTTTGACAAACAGTAATTGAAAATACCTCAGCGTGCCCCGAGGCTCAACTCACCTCTCACAATATGAGTTGATTTTTTTGACAAACAATAATTGAAAATACCTCAGCGTACCCCGAGGCTCAACTCACCTCTCGCAATATGAGTTGATTTAGAAAACAGACATAAAAATAGAAATTGAAAGTGACTCAACACATGAGCCAAGGCTCAACTCACCTTTCTCAATATGAGTTGATTTTTTTGAAAGTAGAATTTAAAAAATACCTCGGCGTGCCTCGAGGCTCAACTCACCTCTCGCAATTATGAGTTGATTTTTTGAAAACAGAAATGAAACATCCACATACCAACAGATGTCATCTGGTGGAGCTCAAGTGTCTTTTCCTTGATTTAGTATAACTAACATTGCATCCTCTTGCTCCGCTGGAGTACCTGTATATGTCATTCATGATGTTATCATGATATGCACATGTTTGTCTTAAATGCCTTTATGCCTACATGATTATGCTATGAGCTTTAGGCATGTTTGTCATATATCCCTTTTTCGTCACGATTTTTGAGGATCCGCGTTCATTGCTTCGACTCTTGACTTTCTCTTCAGTACCCGTACCCGTCCTCAAGCTTCACGAATAATCTGTGTTTCTCAGATATCACTCTTTTGCCTCTGGTTGAGCTTTGTCCTTGCGTTGAGACTCTTGTACTTATCAAATTCTTACCCGGGTAATGCTTAACATTTCTTTTGTTTAGAGTATGTCATTCCACTATTTATCATGTAATTGAACCACATAATGAGATGTATGAAAGTGGTCAGGTACGGACAAAAGGATACCTTACATTTATTCATTTCAAATGTAGCAAACAAAGAAAGTTAACCAATGATGGTAAAAGAGTTTCATAAAGAGAAAAGGGATTGCATTCAATGAATACAAATACTCTAGATATTCAATGCATGAACTCTTCCACGTTCCTCAATCAAGAATCTTTTCGAGCATGGCTTCTTGCGTAGAAGATTTCGAGCTTTCAGAAATGCTTCAATACTGTAGTCTCACTATTTGACCCACCGTTCAAAACGCCTTGTTTTTTAAGCCCGGGTTTGCTTCATTAGAATGCCCTTTCGGGTTTTCATCCTAATCTTTTGTGTTTAATCAAGACGCCCTTTTCGGGTTTTCACCTTGATCCCTTTTTTTCTTTTTCTTTTTTTTTAAGATGCCCTTTTCGGGTTTTCATCTTGGTTTCCTTTTTCAAGCATAATATTTCTTTACAGCATCTGAGTTCACTGGATTCGGTAACTCCTTCCCATCCATCTCGGTGAGAATCAAAGCTCCGCCCGAGAATGCCTTCTTTATGACGTATGGTCCTTCCCAATTCGGTGCCCATTTTCCTTACAGGTCTGTTTGTATTGGGAGAATCTTTCTCAGCACGAGTTCTCCTTCGTGGAATTCTCTTGGTTGTACTTTCTTATCATGAGCTACGATCATTCTCTTCTGGTACATCTGTCCGTGACAAATTGCCTTTAGACGATTTTCTTCGATGAGATTTAACTGGTTATATCGAGCTCGAACCCATTCTGCTTCCTCTAATTTCGACTCCATTAAGACTCGTAGAGAGGGGATCTCCACTTCGATAAGTAGCACAGCTTCCATTCCATAGACCAGAGAGAAAGGAGTTGCCCCCGTAGATGTTCGTATAGATGTGCGATATGCATACAAAGCAAATGGTAGCTTCTCGTGCCTGTCTTTATATGTCTCGATCATTTTCCCAATAATCTTCTTAATATTCTTGTTGGCCGCTTCAACAGCTCCGTTCATCTTTGGGCGATAGGGCGAGGAGTTATGATGCTTTATTTGGAATTGCTCACACACTTCTTTCATCATCTTGTTGTTCAAATTCAAGGCATTATCTGAAATGATTCTTTCAGGCAAACCATATCGACAAATGATTTCCCTTTTCAAAAACCTGAAAGCTGCAGTCTTCGTCACATTGGCAAACGATGCGGCTTCTATCCATTTTGTGAAGTAATCAATAACTACAAAAATGAATCGATGTCCATTAGAAGCCTTTGGGGAAATTGGCCCTATAACATCTATGCCCCACATAGAAAAAGGCCACAGAGAAGTCATGGCGTGAAGGGGCAAAGGGGCTACATGAATTTTATCACCATAAATTTGACATTTGTGGCATTTTCGTGCGAAATTAATGCAGTCGCTTTCCATCGTCAGCCAGTAATATCCGAGTCTCATGATCTTCCTGGCCATAGTGAAACCATTGGTATGTGTCCCGTAAATTCCCTCATGGACATCCTTAAGTATTGTTTTGGCTTCAACAGCATCTACGCATCTCAAGAGCACCTGATCTTTTCCTCTTTTGTATAGGATGTCCCCATCAAGAACGAATCCCGCTACCATTCTTCTGATTGTTCTTTTGTCATTCTCGTTTGCTTGTTCGGGATACTTTCGATTCTTGATATATTCTAAGACATCATGGAACCATGGCCGTCCATCTAGCTCTTTTTCAATGCTGAAACAATGTGCAGGGACTTCATATATGCTCATTTGAAAAGGCATTATTTTTGTTTCTCTGTTTGCTTTGAACATTGAAGCCAAAGTGGCCAGGGCATCAGCCAATTGGTTTTCTTCTCGTGGGAGGTAATTAAAAGTTATTTCTTCAAATTCTTTAATCAACTCTGCCACTAGATCTCTGTATTTAACAAGTTTCGAGTTTCTCACTTCCCAATCTCCACGGATTTGGTAAATCACCAAGGCTGAGTCTCCGTACACCTCTAAAGTCTTGACGTTTCGTTCAATAGCTGCACGAAGTCCTATGATACATGCCTCATATTCTGCTATGTTATTAGTACAGAAGAAGTTCAACCTGGCAGTGAGTGGGTAATGGTTCCCTTCTGGCGATACTGATGCACCATCAAAGCTCATCTTCCATGACTTCTCTTTTGGTGACTCGCATTCTTTTTCTGTAATGCACATCAAGTCTTCATCTGGGAAATCAAATCTCAATGGCTCGTAATCCTCCGTTGTTCGAGTTGCTAAGAAGTCAGCTATTGCACTTCCTTTTATTGACTTTTGGCTCACATAGACGATGTCATACTCTGACAGTAAAATCTGCCATCGTGCCATTCTTCCTGAGAGTGCAGGTGATTCCATCATGTACTTTATTGGGTCCAGCTTTGAAATTAACCATGTTGTATGATACAACATATATTGCCTAAGTCTCCGAGCTACCCAAACTAGAGCGCAACAGTATTTTTCAATAGACGAATACTTTACCTCGCATTCAGTGAACTTTTTGCTGAGGTAGTAGATCGCCTTTTCTTTCTTTCCTGACTCGTCATGCTGCCCCAGTACACAACCCATTGAATTTTCAAACACTGTCAGATACAAAATAAATAGTCTTCCCGGAGTTGGCGGTACTAGCACTGGAGGACTAGACAAATATTGTTTTATCTTATCAAAGGCCACCTAGCATTCCTCATTCCATTCTCCCGGGTTATGTTTTCGAAGAAGCCGAAAGATTGGGTCGCATTGGTTGGTAAGTTGAGCAATGAATCGGGTGATGTAGTTTAACCTCCCTAAAAATCCTCTGACTTCCTTTTGCGTGCGCAGAGGTGGTAACTCTTGAATGGCTTTTATTTTATTTGGATCAACCTCGATACCTATTTCACTGGCAATGAAGCCCAGCAATTTTCCCGAGGTAGCCCCAAACGTGTATTTGGCCGGATTGAGCTTTAACTGGAACTTTCTCAGTCTATCGAATAATTTCTTCAGGTTCACTACATGCTCTTCTTCCCCTCGAGATTTAGCAATCATATCGTCGATGTAGACCTCTATTTCTTTATGCATCATGTCATGGAATAACGTCACCATAGCCCTCTGATATGTTGCCCCAGCATTCTTTAACCCAAACGGCATCACCTTGTAGCAGAATGTTCCCCACATTGTTACGAAGGTAGTTTTCTCCATATCCTCAAGGGCCATCTTGATCTGATTATACCCCGAGAATCCGTCCATGAAAGAAAACAATGAATGTTTTGCTATGTTATCCACCAACGTATCAATGTGTGGTAAGGAAAAATTATCTTTAAGACTTGCTCGATTCAGGTCACGATAATCCACGCACATTTGTACTTTACCGTCTTTCTTTGGTACCGGGACTATGTTAGCCACCCATTCTGGATATTTAGAGGCTTGTAGGAAGCCAGCATCAAATTGCTTCTTGACTTCCTCTTTTATCTTCAACAACATCTCAGGCCTCATCCGTCTTAGCTTTTGTTGAATGGGCTTGCATTCTAGCTTTAATGGGAGCTTATGGACCGCTACATCTTTATCCAATCCTGGCATGTCATGATATGACCATGCGAATACATATTTGTACTCGCGGAGCAAAGCAATCAAATTATGCCTGGTGCCCCCTGAAATAGAAGTCCCAATCTTCACTTCTTGCTTCCTTTCTTCAGTTCCCAGATTTATTGTTTCAACAGATTCTTGATGAGGCAAAATCTATTTATCCTCTTGTTCCACCATTCTTAGCAAGTCAGGAGACGAGACATAGTCTTCAACATTTTCTTCGGCTTCGAATTCTCCTAAACAAACAACCTTCTCAAAATCGATTTCAAGACTCGTAACGGGTTTGTTCATGCTGTTGATATCTGAGGACCTGAAAGTTGAATGGAAAAGGAAACTATAGAGGGGCATCCAAGTATTGGAACCAACAAACAAAATGTTATGGCATGGCATGAGGCAAATGTAAGGATTGGCTATGAAATGAGAAAATGGTTATGAAATTAGTGATAATGTGAAAGATTATGACAAAATACATCTTCATTGATATTCATTTGAATGATAAAGAGCGAATGCAGGCTCTTACAAAAGAATTCTATTATATCTAAGGACATAACAGAATGTTAACGTTTAAGCATTACTCTGAAGACTTATAAACTACAAGAAGATCCTCGGCAGTCCAATTGTTCAACCTGAAACCCAAGGGACAAGGGCGTATCCTTGAGACGTCTTTACTTGCGTTATCTCCTTTGTTAATGACATTTATACTGACATTCTGAAGACCCCTTTCAATTAATAACAGCGTGCTTTGTATATTATCCTGTCTGGGGTATATCATTCCTGCAGATGTAAATGTTTTTGACAAAGGAGGGTACGTTATGGGCTCACATTCTATTTCTCAGCCCAAAGTTCTGGCAATCCTTCTCTCCTGATCCTTCTTCCACTATTTTCTTCTTTGACGCATGTCCGGCTGGAACCCCAAACCGTATCGGGCCTTGTGGTGCACTACTTTAAAGCCCTGACTATTCCTTGCAGATATCTCCCTAAACCTCTTCTCGCTCGAGCTCCCCTTCCTACAGTCAACTTGACCCCCATCCTGGTATTTCTTGATAGTTTTGGAAAAGGAACTCTGTTACCCTCAGCGACGAATATGGCATTGACAAATTCAAGGGATCGGAAGAAACATTCTACTACGTCTTTGCTTACTTCGAGGTATGGCGTATCAGCAGAGATAGATGCGACAATGTCTTCTTCTCCATCGAGAGTGACCAAACAACCATCCATGATAAATTTCACCTTTTGATGGAGGGATGATGGGACTGCTCCGGCGGAATGGATCCAGGGTCTTCCCAAAAGGCAGTTATATGATGGTGTAATGTCCATGACTTGGAACTCGACATCGTATATGTAGGGACCCACTTCTAGAGGGATCTCGATTTTTCCCATGACCTCTCGTCTTGTTCCATCGAATGCCCTTACTATGGAATGGCAAGGCCTTAGGTAGGACAAATCCATCAGAATCCTGGAAAGTGTGGCCAAAGGCATGACATTGAGTGCCGATCCATTGTCGATAAGCACGTTTGGTATTATGTAACCCCTGCAGCGGGTTGTGATATGCAATGCTTTCACAGAGCCTCTACCATTGGGCGGTATTTCATCATCACTAAAAGAAATGAAATTATCCGCGTTTAAATTATTCACCCATCTATCAAGCTTCTCAACGGATATATTGTTTGCCACGTAAGCTTGATTCAATACTTTTAACAAGGCGTTCTGGTGGGGTTTTGAATTTAACAGTAGAGACAATATCGAGACTCGTACTGGCTGCTTGCTGAATTGTTCCACCACATTATACTCACTATGTTTGATAAACTTTAAGAATTCTTGTGCTTCTTCCTCATCCACCGCCTTTTTTGTTTTTTTTTTGCTCGGACGGAATTTCGTGCTTAGTTTCAACCTCATACATTGGTGCCTTTCCTTTTTGTTTCAAATCACTATTCTTCTTCACTGGTTCAACTTCTTTCGAATAACATCTCCCACTACGAGTAAAATGACCTACTTCTCCAACGTTTCCAGTTACAACTTTGGATTTTTCGTCTTCAGGTGTGACGATATTGACGTCGTATTTCCATGGTACTGCTTTATTATCCTTGTAGGGGAAAGGAGATGGTACTTCAATTATCATTTTTGGTTTCACCGGTTTCTTCCTTGCATCATAATAAATTACGAATGGTCGATCGGTGCTGTACGGAAAACCTGACGATTGATTTTCAGAGGCACATACTTCTCTCTCATTGGCCTCTCCTTTATTAATGATCTCAATCTCCTTATTATCTATCCAGTCTTGTAGTAACCTTTTAAATTCCTCACATGATTGAATGTCGTGCCCTACAATTCCATGAAAATCACAAAAAACCTGACATTCTTTTCTGAGATTATCGTCAGGGCGACAGAGCAATCCCTTCTTAACCAGCGCCTCCCAGATTTTCTGCAGAGGCGTCCTTATTTCTGAAACACATCCTCTAACTTTCCATTCATCTTTTTTCCCCACTGTGCTCACATTTCCTTCGGTATGGTTAGGGAATGGGTTCCCGGTTGTACCGCCAGTACCATCAAATCGCAGAATACCAGCATCGATGAGTCCTTGAACTCTCCGTTTAAAGGCAAGGCAATTTTTCGTAGAATGTCCCTGGTTCCCGGCGTGGTACACGCAACTAGCGTTTGGGTCGTACCATTTCGGGTATGGGGGCCTCAAGGGTGCCTTATAATGCGGGGATATCAATTGTTTCTCTAAGAGTTTTGGGTATAGTTCCCCATATGACACAGGAATAGGGGTAAATTGCGGTCTCTCGAAATCGGGTTTTGCTGGCCTCTGCTTGTTTTTGGGTTGAACTTGGGCGGGTATTGTATTTTGTGGGAATGTGGCGGTTGGTCTCGGGTTACTTGTAGCGTAAACGGGGTAAGAAGAATAAGGAGGCAGTGTTTGATAGTAAGGGGTTTGAGGAGGATAATAGAAATTCGAAAGTGGATAATTTCGAGGTCGGGATTGGTTTGGATACAGACTCGGGGTATAGCAGCTTCCAATCCCCACCATATGGGCTTCTGGTTCTTTCTTCTTCATGGGCGCTACCCTTCTTGAACTTTCTTGACCTTCCATTCTACCACTCTTGACGGCATTTTCTATAAGCTCACCGGATATTACAATATTCGTAAACTCCTTCGTGGTACTTCCCACTAGTTTGTCATAAAACGGCGCATTTAAGGTGTTGATAAAGAGGACGGTTATCTCCATTTTTGTTAGTGGGGGTTCCACTTGGGCTGAGACGTCCCTCTATCTCTGCGCATACTGTCTAAAAGTTTCTGACGGCTTTTTCTCCATCATTTGTAAAGTCATCCGATCAAGCACCATATCTGATACATGCTTGTATTGCTCACAGAATGCCGACGCCAAGTCTTTCTAGGACCGGATCCTTTCCTTACTGATCTAGTTGTACCACCGAAGAGCTGATCCTACTAGACTATCTTGCATACAATGTACGAGTAGTTTATCTTCGTTCACGTAACCAGTCATTTTTCGGCAAAACATGACAATATGTGCTTTTGGACATCTTGTCCCATTGTAGCAAATGGCATAGGTCGTTGTTCCAAGCCTGTGGATTCCTCTTGAGTGTACCCTATTTGTGTTATGTAGGCATGTGGTGGAGTGAATCCTGGGGGATAGGGTGGATCCTGGTCATGATTAATTCTTGATTGAGGTTCCATAATGTCGGGGTTCTGCATGGCTCCTTTTCCTTTGACCAAAACTGACATCATCTCCATCACTCTAGTCATTTGATCCTTCTGTTCAAGTGATTCCTCTCGAGATCTTACTATCAAATCCCTCATTTCTTGCTGTGACTTAGCCAGTTGTTCTTGTAATTCCCTCTAGACTCTTTCCATCCTTTCGATTCTTTCATTGAACGTAGCCTCCATTGCTCTAGCTTGTCGACACGTTTTATACAAATGGCGTGGTTCCAGATTTCAAGTGTTGCAACTGCGAATTATATGATTCTAACCTTAGTGAATAATTATGGGATATGTATAATGAATGAATAAATGTACAATGAATGCCAATCTTGAAAGAAATGCAAGAAATTGGTGTTGATTTCAAGATAGTCCCTATTTAGGCATTTTATTAATCAAAAGAGTCTATTACAAAGCGTTTTAGTCACTTGTGTAATTGACTCCTTCATCAGAAACCCGTTTTTGGCAACCAATCTCTAATCGACATTTTCCTAACAAGATGCCTAGTCGTTTGACTTTTGTCAGTTCCCATGTTAATTGAAATAATTTTACCTAATTAGGGTCCTTTTTGTGAAAATCTAATGCATGTGATGAAATGCAATGCAAATGCAAGGGATGAATGCAAAAAGAAAGAGAGGCGTTGATTATGAATTCAATTCCATTAGAACAACTTTTCTAAAAAACAAAATTCTTTACATAAAACGGATTACATATGCGGCATTGCCCTCATATTCCAAACGAAGACATCGATCTTTTTCTTCATATCCGGATGTTATGGTCAAATCTTACGAATTTTTCAAAAGATGTCTCTATTATCTTCTTTCTGCTCGATTTGGATCATAACCCGTTACTCATTTATCCCTACAATACTCGTTAGCTTCTTTAAGACATGACGGCTTGAATCCTCAAGCGATGAATCAAAGTAGTGTATTTCTTCATGAACTATCAGCCTTCTCTTGTTATTTTCTCGGACCATATTCAGACAACCACGTTATAATCCACTTTATCAAGAAATTCGTTTTCTTATGACAAACTGTTCTATTTAGTAATCAAATATGAATCAACACCTCCTTTCTATGATGATGTAATGCAATGCAGTCATAACAAAACAAAACTCGTTAGTACAGGAGAAATAAATAACAGAGAAAGTACCTATTCAGGTGACCACTAAATTTGGGCGTGGGTCTACCTAAGGGTGAGCTCCTAGGGTTCTCTATCTGTGGTTCGGTTCTAGAGAAAGGGTACCTAAACCAGCAGATTCCTCAACCCTCACCCATTATAGGCTCATATGGATCAAGTTCAGCTTAGGGGAATACATTTCCCTATGCCCATGCGGAGGTGAAAACCTCACGAAGGCATAGCTTCTCACTCCCACTTAAAAGGTGTGACCACAACGGTCATGCGATATTTAATGCGAGGGGACATAAAAACATAGAACTCAAAAAAAATATGAATAACATGATGAAAACCATAAAACCCACGAGATGCAATAAAAGTATCGTATGTTAAAAACCAAATTTTAAATTTTCAACAAAAAGACAGAAAATGATCAATTTTACGGCTTGATTCTTTTTGGTCCCCAGCAGAGTCGCCAAGCTGTCGAAACTATTTTTTTGAAAAAAAACAGGATATCGACTTTGGTTTGAAAATGAAAATCAAAACGGGAGTCGCCACCGATCTTTATTGGGTGTGATCGGATCACCCTTGTTTTAATAAAACATTTTAGTTTAATAAAACGACATTTTGGTCTACGAAATTTGAGAAAACGGGTTCGGGAGTCGATTACGTACGAGGAAGGATTAACACCCTCATAATGCCCAAAATTGGTACCAAATTGATTAATTAATGTCTTAATGTCGAAGTTTGAAAAGATTTCAGAGTACGATCCTTTTATTTGAAAGAAAATCAGGATTATTCGAATAAAATGTAAAGACCGACTCATTTCAAACGAGAGAATGCAATACCTGGTAAGTTAGGGTCCAACATTTCAGACCTTCGGGACTAAGTTGGTCTTTGATTTTTAAAATTCATGTATGAAGGCTCGAGAGAAGGATATTCGGTCCTCCAGGACTCATGAAAGATTAGAACTCAGTAAGTTAGAGCTCAATCTCTCAGATCTCCCAAATACCAAAGGTTGCCTTGATTTTGGAAATCACTACCCTCAATATAACGTGATGCCACACCCAGTAAGTTAGGGTGCAACGTCCCGAATTTCAAGCATAGGTTTTTATTTGAACCTCATACAATTAGATTTAAGAAGGGTACTCAATTATTTAGGTTCAACGAGGAAAATTGGTACTCAGTAAGTTAGGGCACAATCCTCCCAAGGACCCCAGATATCGAATATTGCCTTTGTTTTGAAAACAATCGAGGATAAATCTTTGAATAAAATTAATTTGGGGCAGTTGAAACTCAACACAAAAAATGATGACATGCAATATGAAAATAGCAGTATAATAGTAAACTTGACAGTGTATATATTAATACCTAGAATATAGTAAATATAAGGAAAATCAACAATAATCATAACAATAGTAATAAATATAATAACATAACAAATATAGCGATAAAGATATTAACGATACGAAAATGCATAATAGAAGTGAAAATAATATGTCGAATGATGATGTATATATATAGTGATAATAGTAAAGTTAAAATAACAATGCTAAATTAGTGAAAGTGAAAAATAATAAATAATAATAATTTAGTATAAAAAATATTCGATGAAAAAAAACTATGGTATATAAAATAATATAGTAGGTCTATTAATAATTATAAAAAACTTTAGCGAAAAATATATATATAGAAATTTCCGGGGTAATTTGAAAGCATTTAAAGAAAACAAAAAAGGACTTGATTGAACGTAGGCACACAGGACAGGGACTAATCGCGAAAATTTCCCATTTAAAAGAAATGTGCACATTTCCATCCCCTGAATGCACGATCAAGTTTTCGCCTTCCCCAGGCTCTACTTTTGAGGGGAAAAAAAACAAATGAAGCCTACTTTTTTGTTTTTTTGTTTTATTTTTAAAACATTGAACACCCTTTTTTTGAAAACCAAAAAAAAAAACAGTTACCCATCATCTCTCTTATTTTCCTTAAAGAAAAACAGAGAGAAACCTCTCAAATTTTCTCTTAGGCCTGCGCCACCCTTATTGGAGGTCCAGCAAGCTGAGGTCGCGAGTTCGTCGGTAAGTCCCCTCTCTCCCTCTCTTGTTTTTTTTAAAAAAACATTTTTAAAAAAAAAATTTGAAAAGGGAACAGAACAAACGAACTCCAAATCAAGAGAAAATTCCAAAAAAAATGAAAAATCACCTTTCAAAACTTAGTTCCGATTCTTGATTTACTCTTCCACTTTGTATTATCTCCGAAGAAAAAATATATATCCCCCCCAAAATACAACCGATTCTTCCCTTTGAAATCTCCAAAAAATTCCCCCTGTATTACATTCAGATCTGGCCTTTATAGCCATTTCAATACAACATATTTTTAAATTTCTTGCCATTGCTTCCTATCGTTTACCACTGTCTTAGTGTTTGCTTTCTTTTTTGTCTTATTCTGCAGGTGATGGAAATCAACAGGTGGGTGCACATGGAGGAGTTAGTGGGAGTGTCAGACGCATGGGGCATGGTGGCCAAAGCTGAGGGGCATGGTGGCCGACATGGTGGCATGGAGAACTGGGGTGCCAGGGGTTTGCTGCTGAAAAACCTTAAGCAAGTGGGCTGTTATTTGGGCTAGGGTTTGATGTAAATTGGGCTGTTTAATATTGTAAATGGGCTAATTATTTTGGACTCTTTTTTATTGTTTTGGGTTTTGTTATTTTTTATTTGTCTGGGCCCGGGCAATATTGGGCCTGTACAGTAATTAAATGGTATTAAATTGAAATGTATGTGCATTATATATATATGCAAAATTAAGTTGTAAAATAATATAAATGTAAAGTTGAAGCATGTAAAATATGAATTGAATTTGAGGCTAAGTGTGCGATAAATGAAATAGCTACGGCTATTAAAATGGCACTGAGTGTGCAAGATTATAATAGCATTGGCTGAGTAAATGGCATTATGTGTTCGATACCGATATGAGTTCAGTTTAATCTAATGGCACTAAGTGTGCGATATAATTATAGCTTCAGCTAATAAATTGGCAGTAAGTGTGCGAGTTCATTGAATGTTCATTGACGATCGAATGAATTGGTGCTTAGAGCATTAAAGTGATAAAGGTGATAGGTAAAAACGTAATGGTACAGGTATGTATAGAATCTATGTGATTGATGATGTTAAATATGTAGTAGATGAAAAATTATGCAATGAAAGCAAGTATGATTATGATTACTAAATATATGATCTATGTGAAAACGAGATGTGGATACTAGTAAGTTATCTTTGATAAAATGAATTACATGAGAAAGGTAGAATTGTAAATGTGATTTGCAATATATGATACAGGTACATGGGATGTATATATGAAATTCTGATATGAAATGTGAGCATTATTCAAATGATGATATGTGAAATATATGAAACGGAACGATATATTATAAATATGCTTGTTATATAAAATTGTGGTCCTACGTTTTGGACACGAGAATTATGAAAAAAAATGGAATATGGTTACTCGGGTTTTGAAATGCATAAAAAGGAATTTATATATTTTTATGCATGAAATGAAATAAATGACTATGTTTTGGTTGGTTATGTAACGAAATTACTTAATGTGGCGATATTGGATTATATAGAAAAGTGATTGAATATGTGTATGAAGTTAACTAAATTTTGACTTAATCAAGTTCAACTATATGCATGATTTTGTGAAGATTTAATTTCTTATGACTTACTAAGCTCTCGTACTCTGTGTATTTTTCCTTTGTTTATAGAGTTCAGAGACTTGCTCGGGTTGGAAGTCACAAGAGATCTCATCACACTATCCGGTTATCATTTAAGTAAATAAAAGCTTTGATTTTGTAGTTAAGTGGCATGTACAGGCTAGAGTTATGTCAATATGAATGTAATGTATATATAGCAATGTGATATGGTTTGGTTTTGGTTGTGGTTGCATTTATGTTTTTGATATGATTTGGATGATTTGGTATGTGTACTAAGCATAGTTTTGGTTCTTGTAGGTTTGACCCAATTGGGGTGGCAAATTGGCTATTCAAATGGCCTATTTTTGTCCACACGGGTAGAGACATGGGAGTGTGTCTCAGTCGTGTGCGACAAACGGCCATATTACACGGTTGTGTGTCCCCTGGGGTACCCTACCAATTAAAGTTAGTATACCCTCCAGTTTTGGCACGGCCAAGCACACGGCCTGTTCACACGGGCGTGTGACCTGTAAACCTTGGAAAAATGTTCAGGTTTTGAAAAAATTTTATATGTGTTCGGTTTAGTCCCGACCCCTTTCTAATATGTGTTTAAGGTCTCAATGACCTATACGTGGGACTCCATATTGATGTTTGATCTATGATGTTTCGATGTTTACGAAATGATTGTAAATGTTCAATATTGTCTGGTAACGCCTCATAATCTGATTTCGACAATGGATACGGGTTAGGGGTGTTACATTTAGTGGTATCAGAGCTATGGTTTAGTCAGTTCTAAGACAACCATAGTAACTGTACATGCCATAGTTAACCTGGGATAGTGTGACATCTCCCTGCTCTAACGAAATTGTTTTGTAAGATGGAGATGACCTCCATCTGAGCTATTTACAGTAATGCTAAAGAAATGATATTAAGATGATTGAGATGTGCTTATGATGTGTCAAAATTGGAAAGGTATGAATAGAAGTTCATGATATGTAGGTGCTAATGTAAGAAATGTGATAATCATTAGTTGAGGACTATGGAAAAGAGGAATGAAATGAAAAATCATATAGTGAAAAGTCCATCCATGTTTGACTCACGTTCATATGATGCTATGTGCCCAACATATTTGATTTCGTGAATATGACAAGAAAATTTACATCATAGACGGAATGTGTACGTATGTATACTTATTGAATGATGTCTAATCAGTATGTTCATATGGTTGACTCTTATGTTTAAATTGCTAAATTGAAAATATCATAATGTTATGTTTTATGGCTTTGTTATGGAATCATAAATATCATGATAGAATGAGAATTAAATTGAAAGATCAAATTGAGTGAAACGTAGGAAATGGGTACGATCATTCGATGATGAATTGATAGATAAGACCATGGTTGGACCATGGCAGTACATGTGAGATCCCATGTAAGACCATGTCTAGGACATGGCTTGGCATCGAGATGAGATCTCGTATAAGACCATGTCTGGGACATGGCATCGGCGTTGATATGTGTGCTAGTGTAAGACCATGTCTGGGACATGGCATCGGCCTTGACGTGTGAGCCAGTGTAAGACCATGTCTGGGACATGGCATCGGCATCGATATGTGATTTTGTGTAAGACCATGTCTAGGACATGGCATCATTATGAGACATCATGTAAGACCATAGCTAGGCTATTGGCATCGATATGTGATCCCATGTAAGTCCAT
Organism: Gossypium hirsutum; assembly: GCF_007990345.1. Lineage (NCBI taxonomy): Eukaryota > Viridiplantae > Streptophyta > Magnoliopsida > Malvales > Malvaceae > Gossypium > Gossypium hirsutum. The sequence continues at coordinate 85,801,664 of NC_053431.1, forward strand.
ATCTGGGATATGGTTTGGCATCTTATTATGTGTATGAGACTTTGTGTAAGACCATAGTTGAACTATGGCATCAAGTAAACGACGTACTCAGACCCACAAGACGCTCTTTAATTTGACAAATGTTGGTATATAAAATTGAAGTTAAATGTTGAAATTTAATTAGATATTGATATTGGGCTCGAGTAAGTAAACTTTATTGTTTGAAGTTGTAGATGACAAAAACATTTGTTAAATAAGTCAGTATGTTAAATCGCTTGGAGTGAACTATGTGATTGTGATGATATTATACTGACGATGATTATTGAGTCATATCTATGTATTTATGAGAGTCAAGTTAGAGGCTTTACAACTCCCCCTTACCCGTGTTGCTTTTGTGACGAAATTTACGAAAATTTTGTTGAATAAGTTCACAAGTATGAGACTAAAGAGTTCAATGGTGAGATAATTAGTAATGCAAACAGAGTAGAGTACAGGGTAACAAATGAACTCAGCTTTAGAAGAAATATCATATTGTTTTAAAGATTATACAAATTATGTAATGTCATGGTTAAAGAAGAAAATTAGTCTCGGCTATTTGACTCAAACGGGTATGAAGTCTAATGATATGGTTGCTGAGATTCTTTCTGAAATGGTTTTCGTTAGTAAGTGGTATAATACAGAGTTCATGATAACGGAATTAGTCAAAGAATGATTTTTGAGTTGTAAAGATGCATGTGTGTAATAGTTGTAGTTGAATAAATTATGAAGATCACTTTTGAGTATTCTATATATATATTCATTCATCCTCTAGGGCTCATGTGAATGTCCGTTTTCTAAAGAAAATATCATTGTATGAGTATACGGGCTGAATTTGTATGTTAGATGAAAGCATTATGAGTCTGTTTGAATTATAATCGACATTTTCTTATTTCTCTGAGACTCCATTCTGTTATGTTGGGGTAAAGATGAGGGTAAAAAAAAATTATGTGAGGTTGTTCTTCTATCTCTTTTGGATGTTGATATGACTTACGTGTATATATAGAAAACATGATATCCCTGTTACAATGGAATTCCAGAGCGTGTAAATAGCGGTTTCCTTCTGGTTTTCTCTGGGAAATCACCATGATCTTTATAATTATTTCCATATGAGTAATATTCTTGGATTTTTGTTATGACATCGTATTTGGGTTTTCTTATCTTCTTTATTATGTGGATTATTTGACAGGATTCATCTTTAAAGTGTATTCTTTGATCTGTGGTGAATATGTTTATAATGATATTATTTTTAGATTTGATAATAAGAATGTGGATTTGGTAACTGAATTTCTCTGATTCTCATGTAAGGAATAGTCACTGGTGAAGGTATATATATTAGAAGCTCAAGCTTGAATTGCATAGTGGTTTTATTTTCTCAGATGAGTATGACTAAGGTCAGTAAGTTAATTGAAATATCTTTGTTTTTCTGAGCTATTATGTTGCAAGATCTTTGCTTTGCATGTTAAGAGAAATTTGAAAGATTGTGTGTTTGAGTTGCTTTATCGACATGAAGAGAAGGGTAATTTGATAAGTAATTATCCAACAGTTGAGATCAACACAGTTGTTTTATCAGAGTGAACTGGTCAAATGAAGTATGAATTGAGTTACGTGTATTTAAAGTATCCTCAGGTATGGTAATGAATTTTGTGCATTCACAAGTATGTAGACGGATAGTCTGGATGAAAAGAATTATATTCTAAAAAGTATGATTCAGAGATATGCTTATTGGACTGTTATAATTGAGTGATGTTATTACGAGTCAAGCTGTTCTAATTGATAAAGTTATCACATGTGTGAAAGCTGGAATAGTCTATAGCATGTTAGCAAGTTTGAAAACGATTGAGAGTATTACTAACCGAAGCTTTAGTTCTTAGTTTAGTTTGAATTGAGTAAAGAATTTATGAATTTCAGTGATGTACCATTGAACAGATTGGAATAAGCTTTAATACGAGAACGTAAAGAAATAGTTTGTACTTTCAGACGGCTAAAGTCACAATAAAAGAGAACTGTTTGATTATCGATTTAAAGACAGTCACTTTTATGTCTGTAGTGTGAATTTGATGATATCATGTGTTCGACAGAAAATGTCATATGCTTCCTGAATCTTAATGGGTTAAAGTATCTAATGTTACCAACAAAGATTTGAAATTAAGACAGTGTCAATGACTTGAGATATAGAAAGATTCCAAGTGGTTACTGATTAATCTCTAAGAGAGCAGATATAGTTACAGATGTGGAATGGAAAGATCTTTACTTATTTTATGCGAGTGGTTACTCGAGTGATCTTACTTGATGATGATTTGATGTTAGCTACATAAAAACAAAAAAAAACCCAAATTGATGTTTTCTTTGCTAGTTTGAAAAGCTCAGAAAGGTGTTAGTGAATTGCAAGCTAAACAGGTACAGTGTGAACCGACTTTCGATTCTAAATTTCAGAAGTTTTTGTATAAGGCTCAGTAGTAGCTTATCTGTTATCCGAGAGTAATAAAATGTACAATTATATGAAGTAAATGTTCTGGTGTATGGATATGAAACCCGATATTTTTTATTTTGGGTTCAGATGTTGATTTGTCAATAGATTAAATCCGAAGATCAAGTGTATTCAGGTCTAATACAGTCAGTGATGGTACGGGTGTGATAAAGAGATAGAGTCATTGTAGACTTCATATTGAGGTTGTTATTACCACTATAAAGGAGATGTTATTCATATTATGGTTAACTGTTTGACCAAAAATCCACATGATTGTTTCAGTATATACAGAGTTCCTATTTGACAGATCAACTGAGCTATACGTTCTGAGTGAATAATTCAAAATTTTGACAAGATGCTCTAGCAGTGTGTGTTAAAGTTCTAAGGATTTGGGAAAAAGTTATGCGAGGCTGAAATCAATTTGTCACATTGAGAAATTAGCGAAAGTGATTCAATATTTGGAAGCAACTTCTTCTGGTAAGATTTTCGAGGATGAAAATCCCTAAAAGGGGGAGAGTTGTCACAGCCCGTTTTTGTGGTTAATCGAAACATTGGTTTCAGGACCATAATTCAAAGTTAAAATATTTATTTTATTATTTTAATAAAGTCTACGGCATGATATTAGATATGTGTGAAAGTTTTGTAAAGAAATTTTATCGTTTGAGTGGTTAATTCGGTAAAAAGGGCCTAACCGCGTAAAAAGAAAAAAGTTGATAGTTAAATGTGAGAATGTTTAATTGAATTTGTCTTCATAATATGATGCATTTATAATGTAATAATACCATTATAAGGGTTAGTGGAATTCATGGCTTGGCAAATTGGTAAATAGAATAAGTTTTAAAGGTTGGTTAGGTAAACTGAATAATAATAGATTAAATAAATAAAACAGATACAAAAGTATGGCCATATTGCTTCATTATTGCCGACTATACAAAGAAAGAATAGGAGAAAAGAGTTTTAAGGGTTTGGCATATTTCGAGCTTGATTTAGGTAAGTTTTAAGCTCGATTTTTGATAATTTTTACGTTTTTGAGATCGTTGCTTCGTGTTTTACAAAACCCATGCTTAAATTTTAGAATTTGATGATAATTTCATGAGATGCCATTGTTGATTTTGTGAGCTTTGTGATGATAAATAGTGAAATATGAAAGCTTGATGATAGATAAATATATTTTGCATTCGGATTTTTGATGAATTTGAATATTTTGGGCTAATTTGTGAAAATGAGAAATTGAGGGACGAAAATGTGAAATAAATTGTATATATGAGCTTATAAGGACTAGGGGAAAATTCGGCCAAGCATGAGTGTGGTCAAATTTTGAATATTTTGTGTTTTGTGAAATAGAGACTAAATTGTGAAAAATGTGAAATGCCAGGGGCAAAAGTGTAATTAGTCCATTCATGTGTTTTTAGATGAATTTGATTGAGTATATGATTATAGAAGTTTAATTTTAATTGAATTAGATCAAGAAATGAGAAAATCGCATTTGGATCGGGGAAAGTCGAAAATTATTAAATAGTCGTTCCGGTCCGTTCGTATCCATTTGAGGTAAGTTAATAAGTAATTAAATGTTATTAAATTGAAATGTATGTGCATTATATATATATGCTGAATTAAGTTGTAAAATAATATAAATGTAAAGTTGAAGCATGTAAAATATGGACTGAATTTGAGGCTAAGTGTGCGATAAATGAAATAGCTACGACTATTAAAATGGCACTGAGTGTGCGAGATTATAACATCATTAGCTGAGTAAATGGCACTATGTGTGCGATACCGATATGAGTTCGGTTTAATGTAATGGCACTAAGTTGCAATATACTTATAGCTTCAGGTAATAAATTGGCACTAAGTGTGCGAGTTCGTTGAATGTTCATTGATGATCGAATGAATTGGTGCTTCGAGCATTAAAGTATAAATGTGATAGGTAAGAACATAAAGGTACAGGTATGTATAGAATCTATGTGATTGATGATGTTAAATATGTAGTAGATGAAAAATTATGCAATGAAAGCGAGTATGATTATGATTAGTAAATATATGATCTATGTGAAAATGAGATGTGGATACTAGTAAGTTATCTATGATCAAATGAATTATATGAGAAAGGTAGAATTGTAATTGTGATTTGCCATATATGATTCACGTACATGGGATGTATATATGAAATTTTGATATGAAATGTGAGCATGATTCAAATGATGATATGTGAAATATATGAAAAGGAATGATGTATTATAAATATGCTTGTTATATAAAATTGTGGTCCTACATTTTGGACACGAGAATTATGAAAAAAATGGAATATGGTTATTCGAGTTTTGAAATGCATAAAAAGGAATTTATATATTTTTATGCATGAAATGAAATAAATGACTATGTTTTTGTTGGTTATGTAACAAAATTACTTAATGTGATAATGTTGGATTATATAGAAAAATGATTGAATATGTGTATGAAGTTAACAAAATTTTAACTTAATCAAGTTGAACTATATGCTTGATTTTGTGAAAATTTAATTGCTTATGACTTACTAAGCTCTCGAAGCTTACCCTGTGTGTTTTTCCTTTATTTATAGAGTTTCGGAGACTTGCTCGGATTGGAAGTCGTAGGAGATCTCATCACACTATCCGGTTATCGTTTCGATAAATAAAAGCTTTGAGTTACGAATTAAAGTCGGTATAGCCTCCAGTTTTGGCACTGCCAAGCACACGGCCTGTTCACACGGGCGTGTGACCTGTAAACCTTGGAAAATTGTGAAGCTTTCGAAAAAATTTTATATGTGTTCAGTTTAGTCCCGACCCTTTCTAATACATGTTTAAGGTCTCAATGACCTATACGTGGGACTCCATATTGATGTTTGATCTATGATGTTTCGATGTTTTCGAAATGATTGTGAATGTTCAGTATTGTCCGGTAATGCCTCATAATCTGATTCCGACGACGGATACGGGTTAGGGGTGTTACAATGTTAGGAGGTGGGAGTTCCTTAATCTCACTTAGGAAGATAGTTCAATGGCCGAGTATGAGGCTGGGTTCCTAAGATTGAGCCGCTATAAGCGAGGCATAGTGGCGACCAAGCATGAGCGCTGTGTCCGATTTGAGGATGGTCTCATGGATAGTTTGGGAGTCCTGATAGCTCCGCAGGGGGAGCGAGACTTCTCTGCCGTAGTGAAGGCAAAGATCATCGAAGAGGTAAAGTGCACTGAGCGTCAAAATCGAGACAGAGGAAAGAGTAAGAGGGATTTGGAGCCCTCGAGTTCTGGGATGAGGCATACGAAAAAAGCTAGGTCTGATGGGCTAGTAAAAGTTGGGCCTCTTGTTGCACCTACTGCGGTGGTGTTTTGCGGGCACTGTGGTAGATGCCATCCGGGTGAGTGTTGGAGAACTATTAGGGCATGTATGAGATGTGGGTCGACTGAGCATCGTGTTAGAGACTGCCCATTGAGAACTGGTCAGATCCAAGCTCCGGTTACTGATACTGTATATCCACCGAGGGTAGTTCAGCAGCCACCTAAGGGCCGAGGTCAAGTCAGGGGTGGTAACGACATGGGCTGAGGGCAGAAAGCACCGAGCAGAGGTGCGGGACTGACTAAGGTGAGGCAGCCTGCTTTGGTCTATGCTGCTCTTCGTCGTGAGGACAGAGATACTCCAGACGTCATCACGGGTATGTTTTTAATATTTGATGTACCTTACCTTGCATTGATTGGCATAAGCTCTACCCACTCATATGTAGCTAGTACTGTGTCTAAAACTTTGGGGATTCCAGTTGAGAGTACTGATAGTGAGGTAATGGTGTTAAGTCCTTTGGGGCAATCCATCCGGGTTAGTAGATTGTATAGAGATGTTCCGCTAAAGGTCCAAGGGACAGTATTTCTGGGTGATCTAATGGAGCTTTCGTTTGGGGAGTTCAATCTTATTCTAGGGATGGACTGGCTAGTTAAACACCGGGTGAGTCTGGATTGTGCGACGAAAAGGGTTGTCTTGAGGACTGAGGAGGACAACGAGATAGTTGTGATTAGTGAACTACGAGATTATTTGACCAATGTGATTTCTGCACTGGTAGCAAAAAAGTTAGTGAGGAAAGGATGTGAGGAATTCTTGGCCTACATTAGTGTTTCTGAATCTGGGGACCCTTCGGTTAAGGACATTAGAACCGTGAAGGACTTTCCAGATGTTTTTCCTGTGGAACTACTAGGGTTGCCTCCAAGCCGAGAGGTAGAGTTTGGGATTAATTTGAATCCTAGTACAGCTCCGATGTCTATCACCCCCTACCGAATGGCACCGAAGGAGCTTACAAAGCTTAAGGCTCAGATTCAGGAACTGTTAGATCGTGGGTTCATTCATCCCAATGTGTCTCCCTAGGGGGCACCTGTTCTATTTGTAAAGAAGAAAGATGGGACAATGAGGATGTGCATCGATTATCGAGAGTTGAACAAGCTAACGATAAAGAATAAATACCCACTTTCGAGAATAGACGAATTATTTAACCAATTCAGAGGGGCTTCTGTGTTTTCTAAGATCGATCTACGATTGGGATATCATCAGTTCAAAGTAAGAGGTTGACGTGCATAAGATGATATTTAGGACTCGATATGGACATTACGAGTTACTAATTATGCCATTTGGTTTGACTAATGCACCAGTGACATTTATGGACTTGACGAACTGTGTGTTTCAGCCTTATCTGGACCAATTTGTGGTGATATTTATCGACGACATTTTGGTGTATTCTAAGACAAAGGATGAGCACGATGAACATCTCAAAGCGGTTCTACAGACTCTTCGTGACAAATAGTTATTTGCGAAGTTCAGTAAGTGTGAGTTCTAGCTCCTAGAAGTGACTTTTTAGGACATGTGGTGTCTGTTGAGGGGATTTGTGTTGACCCTCATAAGATTAAGGCTGTATTGGATTGGAAACAGCCAAAGAATGTGTTTGAAATTCGTAGCTTTCTAGGACTGGCAGGATATTACCGATGCTTCATAAAAGGGTTCTCTTTAATCGTGGCTCCGATGACTAAGCTGCTGCGTAAGGGAGTTCCTTTCGTTTGGATTGATGCACAGCAGGAGAGTTTTGATAAGCTTAAGATTGTTCTGAATCAAGCTCCTGTTCTAAGACAACCTGAGCCTGGTAAATACTTTGTGGTATATAGTGATGAGTCGCATGAGGGTTTGGGTTGTGTTCTAATGCAAGACGGGAAGGTAGTTTCTTATGCATCTCGACAACTTAAGACTCATGAGGTAAATTATTCAACACTCGATTTGGAGTTGGCAGCAGTAGTCTTCGCTCTGAAAATTTGGAGGCACTATCTATACGGTGAGAAGTGTACTATCTACACTGATCACAAGAGCCTCAAATATTTCTTCACCTAGAAGGAGTTGAATCTTAGGCAGTGTAGATGGGTTGAGCTGTTTAAGGATTATGACCACACCATCGATGATCATCCTGGTAAGGCCAATGTGGTGGCCGATGCGTTGAGCCGTAGAGCCATAACTGATCTAAGAGCGATGTTCGCTCAACTTAGATGAGAGTCTGCCAACTGAACTTCAAGTGAAACCAACATGGATTGATCAGATCAGAGATAAACAGCTTGGGGATAAGTCTCTTAAGTTGCGTTTCTGTCAGGTTGAAAGTGGTGTTACTATGGATTTTGGGATTAGTAAGGATGGGGTATTGTGTTTCCGCAGTCGGATTTGTGTACCAAATGATGAGGACTTAAGACAGTCGATCTAGAGGGAAGCGCATAGTAGCCCTTATGATATGCATCCCAGCGAAAATAAAATGTATTAAGATCTACAAGAGTTATATTGGTGGCCAAGGTTGAAGCGAGAGGTTACCGTCTTCATGGCTTGTTGTTTGACTTGTCAGCAAGTTAAGGTTGAACATCAGTTACCGTCAGGTTTGCTACTGTCTGTTAAGATACCGACATGTAAATGGGAGCAAGTAACGATGGACTTCGTTAGTAGGTTGCCTTTAACACCCACTAAGAAGGATTCTGTTTGGGTCATCGTGGATCGATTAACCAAGTCCATACACTTCATCTCGGTTAGGACAGACATTTCTCCGCAAAAATTGGCCAAGCTCTATATTTCTGAAATAGTGAGGTTGCATGAGTACCTGTCTCGATCATCTCTGATAAAGATCCTTGTTTCACGTCTCGGTTCTAGAAGAAACTGCATGAAGCTCTAGTTTAAGGTTAGACTTCAATATTGCTTTCCATCCTCAGACAGATGGTCAATCGGAGAAAGCGATTCAAGTATTGGAAGACATGTTGAGGAGCTGTGTGATTGACTTCCGAGGCAATTGGGAGGAGTACTTTCCATTAGTAGAGTTCACTTGCAATAACAGCTACCAGTCTAGTATACAGATGGCACCTTACGAGGCACTGTATGGTCGTAAGTGTCGCACTCCTTAATGCTAGTCTGATGGATAGGAAGAGTGTTGGGGAGAAGGAGGCCCTATGTTCGAGTATTGATGTGGGTATTATTTTTACTCATATATTTGACTAAAGTTTATGTTGTACTGGAAATCTGAATAGTTGGTTGTTAAGGGAGAGGTAGTGGAGTGGTTTATGGGAATAGAAAGTTATCAAATATAATTTCTTTTTTATTTTATTTTATTTTATTTTTTTCACAAAAAAACTCTCCCCTTCTTGGACGTTTTTCTGCTTCTTGATCCTCTATACATTTTCTTTTGTCTGCTTTTCCTCCTTGTTATTCCCAATTCACCTCCATTCACGCAATTTTCAACATTTATGTTCAGTAAGATTCGTTTTATTTACATATTTACGCTTTTGTTCTAAGTTTTGACATAGGATTATTTTTGTTGATAATCTCGTTAGGAGAAGAATAGTTCTGACTTTAATTTCCTACAGTGACGTAAGGGTTTAGGGTTCTTATTTGTTAGTGGTAAGTTCCAAGTTTGTATAAAGTTGTTTAAGTTTTTTGTTTCGGTTAAGTCCTATTATATTTGGGTATTATTGTTCTGATTGTGAAGTTTAAATGGACGATTATAGGTTATTCTGGTCTCAGAAGTGTTTCAGCATCAAATACATGTCAGGTGTGTACCCAAAAACACAGAAAATAAGAATCGATGAAAGCTGAAAAATGATTCTGTCGATGCCACACGAGTGTGTAGTCGCCCGTGTGGTAGGCCGTGTGATGGAACACGGGCGTGTGGTTGACGAACCAGGCCATGCGCGCGTGATACGGTCGTGTGATGGCCGGAGAGGCCATGTGCGAAACACAGGCTCAATCAATTGGGTCATGTTTGCCACTCGAGTGTGTGGGCCCAGACAGACGTGTGGAATTTTGGGCCAGGGCGTGTGATCTACACGACCAAGTCCAATTTGGGCTATGTGGGCCACACGGGCGTGTGAGCCCATTTTGCTGAAATAATCTGTTAGGTTGCACGGGTCACCCAAGTCGACTATGACCTACTATAGGGTCGATAAGCATTACTTAGACCCCTGATTCTTTGATCTGGTTATGTGATGGGTGTATTAAGCATGTTACTCTTAGCATGTATATCTGACCGATTGTATGATCTGTTAAATTGCATTGTAGCATGCCATATTTGTATGATGCATTGCATCGGGGTGGCTTTGGTGTTATGATGGAGGAAGTATTCTGAAAAGCTCTTAAGCCTTTTATCTGGTAGCTGAGCTACAATTATCTGATTATGTGTCGTATTTCGGTACAACACGGTGTGTTAGGATGGGTGGGTCGATTTTATCCCCACATAGTGTGTTGGGTTAGACGGAGTTGGTGTGTAGGGCTGGTGGGCATGAGTTTGTTATTCTATTCTGATATGCTTGTTATATCTGAGACATGCTAGAGCCCAGTTCGTATCTGATTTTGTATCTGAGTGGACTAAGGTCCTCATCGATTCTGTAAAGGGCTCTGGCCCGAATTATCTGTTGTTTGGATATATGACTGACTTTTGCTTCTGTGTATATTTTCTTTGGGGATTACACACTGAGTTTGTGAAAACTCACCCTTTTCTGTTTAAACTATGTAGGTAATCCCTAGACTTAAGGGATTGGTACAGCGGAGGGCTCAACAGTGACCACCACTACCAAACTGCTTATTTACAGTTTTTTGGCGGTTTCATCGCTTATTTTTTGTTGGTATTTTATGTATGATAGACTTGGGACTGTTTGGTTTTAATTTGGGACTTTGAACTTTTGATTAAGGATTTATAAACTACAACGCAAAAAAGTATGGTTTTCCTAAAATAAAGTAAGATTTTCGTAATTGAAATAGTTTTTCAAAAATTATTTGGGTTTCAAAAGCTTCCACGTAAAAGAAATGTTTTAAGTCAAATCAAACTAAAACATGGTTTCCCAAACTAAGTAAAAGTTAATAATTTGAAATTATTTGAAGTCAATGTGTTTTCAAAAACACTCTCATGTGACATCGCCAGATTCGGCCATAACTTCTAGGTCGGGTTTGGGGTGTTACATTTTATGCTCCGTTCTCGTATCAGATGTTTCATTGGTTACCGATAATGTTCCAGTTGTCCCATTGGTACAGTACTTGTTTACACAAGGCCGTTACTAAATGTGGAAAGAGCAATTTGACCTTATTTTTCTTGACAAAATAACATGCTTTGGTAGATCCATGTTCCAACAGAGATTCTTTCTTTTCGCAATATGGCATACAACATCATAGCTTGAAAGGTATTTATGTTATACATACCTAAGGTTGGGTTAACTCGAGTACTAATAAACTATAGCCACATTTTATCCCTTGGAATTAACTATTCTTACGAAAAGAAGGTCGAGATATTCATTCTGAGATGTAGTTTCCACTCATCTCGTGCATTCGTTAAGAGATTTGTTATGTCCATATTTTATCTCAAAAAATACATTAGATACATTTGTTCCTCAAAATCATAAAGATATATAGGAGTGGAATAATACTTTGATATTCCCAAAGGTGATATCAAAACTTCTTTTCCCTGAACAATTACCCAACGTCATGGCATGTCCCATTCTTGATTTGTCTTGGCTTCCTTCAGAACAGCATAAAATTTTCGAACAACTAGGATACATTTTGGTTCCTTGGGACTCGTTCAGACCTTTTCCCAGCCATGTGATTCAATGCTCGTTAAAGATGTTAAGGGCTTGAAACCTTTCTCTTGAAGAGGAACTTTTCGTCGAATCTCTCTCAAGTTCTTTCTCATCTCCCTTTCTCAAAGATCTTCAAAATTATCAACTATTGATTCTGTATTGGATAGGTTGCTGGTCATCTTTGTAAGACAATAGGAAAGGTACTAAGCAAAGGAAATCTTGAAATCTCGAGGAAAAAAGGGTAGCAATGTTGGTTTGGCTTATTGTGACAGCTTGGAGAATTTAGCTACTGGTAAGTGCAAACTTGGTGAATATCTCTAAAGATTGTGTCGAACCAAGAACGAAAAGTTGGCAAAAATGGCCTACTTATCACACCATAAAGGGGGCATGGTGTGACATAACTCTATTTTATCCTCTATTTTTGCTTAATTCAAGGGTGTGTCGTGCTCTGGCATGGTGTGACACAACAAATAAATTCTGCATTTGTAGGCTCGAAGGGATTGTTTCACACCATAGATAAGGCATGTGACGACATGGGTTCGATTTGGCTTCTCCGAAACTTGTAACAGGACCTCGTTTGTCGGTATATGCACCCTACTAACGTCTAGCTCCTCTGTTGTTTTACGAAACTTGTTTCCTTCAAATTCTAACATCAAATAACAAGTCTAGTTCCTAAACATGACAAATTAAAAGCAAATTACTATACAATATTTACAAATTAATTAAAATCGATAGATTAAAATTTATTTCGCACTACCGAACTTGTCCGACAATTCCTTAAACTTCACCATCGACTTCATCCGTTGCTCTCGACCATCATTTGTTTTCTAATCGACTCCATTTTTATTGGGATCTTGCCATTTATCCTTTTCTCTTGCATTATGAGTACCTAAACTTGCACAACTCAAAAAATACATTTGATCAAGACCTTTAGGGGTTAAATTGAATAAAACATAACATTCATCCACTAATAAACCTTCACTTTGGGAATCATGACCACATTTTAAAACCTCTACTTCGCCTTTGATTTTAATTATTAACTCGTTTTGCTCGAGATCGATTGTCGATTTAGAAGTGGCCAGAAATGGCCTACCTAACTGAATGGGGATTTCTTTATCTTCCTCAAAATCGAGGACTACAAAATCAACAGAGATTATAAATCCCCATACCTTGACCAATACTTTGACCAGAAATGGCTAATTGCAGTGTTATCAAGGTGTTCTTTAGCTTTTCGAGTCTGATTTTCTTAATGATTGATAAAGGCATTAAATTTATGCTAGCCCCTAAATCGCATAGGCTTTGCTGAAATGTCAATCTCCTATCTCTATGGAATCATAAAAATACACAGATCTTTAAATTTCAGGGGTATCTTATTCACAATTAATGTGTTACAAGAGACGCCAATGTCAATTTGCTCGCCCTTTTTCATTTTTCTATGTCGTTTCATGATTTCCTTTAAGTACTTGGCATACTTCGAAATTTTAGCAATAAGCTTTAATAGCAGAAGATTGACATTGATGGATTTAAATAAATTCAGAAAACTTACAAAATTCACCTTGTCCCTCTTTTGTGTGTCCTCTAGTAGTGTCGGGAATGGTACCTTCATTGTGCTCAATCTTACTATTACTCGATCATACACTGGTTCAACCATATCCTCGATAGGCTCATGGTGTTCGACTTCTTCCTCTTTCATGGGTTCATTGATGGCTTCGAGAGCCTCCTCTTCTACATGTTGGGCTTACTTGGCGACTTCAATTCTTTTCCCGATCACAAAATGAATTCCTTTACGTACTCCTTCCCATCTATCTGAGGTTGTTCTTCATGTTGCTAGGGAGACTCTAGCCATTTTTCTTTTGAAACATCATCATTAGTTGGCTTATATGGTTATAGAGGTTATCCATTTGGGATTCAATTCATCCAGAAGTACCTTGGACTTGTCAAATGCTCATTTTTATTATTTGAATCTGCCCCTCCAGTTGATCAAATCTTTAACCACATGCAACATGGTTATTACCCACTTTGTTGCAATAGTGGGGGTTGATAAGGAGGGTTTTGTCGAGTTTACGTTTGATTTGCACCTCCTTGGTCGCCTCCCCACTTAAGGTTTGGTTGATCCATTCAATTGGGATTGTAGGTATTTAAATAAGGATTTCCACCCTTATTACCTATGTAGCTTGCCTCCTCCGATTGGTTCTTAAAATATGGCTCCATTCTCATTGGTTTGACGATCATCTCCAAACTATTAATATTCTCTAATATTCGTTGATATCGATCATATTCACCGCTTTTATTGTTGTAGGCTTGGATTTATAAATAAATCTCTCATTGGGCCACATGTACGAATTCATAGTTATATTATCAATGATTTTATAGGCTCGTTCGTAAGTGTGGAACATAAGAGATCCACTGGTCGCTCCATCTAGGCTGGATCTAATGTTATCATCATCACCATTATAAAATATTTGAATTTGGTGCCACGCTTGTAGTTCATGGTGTGGGCACTTTACTAACATCGTCTTGAAATGTTCTCATGCCTTGTATAGGGACTGACCTGAGCTAAATGGTTCTACTTTTTGGGAAAAAATTATAGAGAATTTTTCTGCCAAATCATTCCACATAGTAATGGAATCTGGCTCTAATGAATCGAGCAAATCAGATTCATTTTCACACAATGAGAACGGAAATAACCAGAGACGCACAGCATCATCGGATACCCATTTGTACTTGAAGGTGTCACATAATTTCAATAACTGCTTCAAGTGTTGATTTGGTTCTTCCACGATGTTTCCCTTGAATTGCAAAGTGTTTTGAATCATTTGTATCATGACCACCTTATTTCAATATTATTGGCGTTAGTTGCTGACCTTTCTGTACTACTACACACCGCATCGAGCGTAGGTAAAACGTACTCGCGTAATGTCCTTTGCTCCATTGGGGCTTCTTCCTAGATATTCACTTGTTGATCTCATGGATTTTTGAATAACGGATTTTCTTGGGGTAAATTAATTATCACAGGTGGATCAATATTTATTAGGTGATGATTGTGCCTGAGTAGTTGTTTCAAATCTGGATATGGTTCTATTGGGGTGCTGAAGCTCCGGGTCATAAATGACCAGAAAAAAATTAAAAATAAATTAAGAAAATAAATCAAAAAAATTAAATATGGTATCTATAATTTTTAATGTTACTATTTATCTTATTAGTTGTTGATAAACCGTAATTTATACATATTTTTACCCCATGTTTAAAGCATTTTATGGATGATTTTTCATTTGAATTAGTGAATTCGATGCTCCTAATGCTTTAATTTCATGTTTTATACTTAGGAGAGCATAGGAGAGCGAAAGGAACGAGAAACGGGCCAAAAACGAAGAAAATGGGCCAAAGTATGAACTCAACACGGCCTAGACTTCCTCACACGGGCATCCCACACGCCCGTGCCATTCTAATAGGCTCGAGCATGGCCTGAAGTAATCACACACAGGCGTGTCACACGGGCATGTCCCTGCCGAGCCCAAGTTGAGTCCAATTCGAAAAAGGCTAATTTTGAGGGCTCATAGGCATTCCAAACCTATAAATACACCCTAGAAGAGGAGAAAAGGGGGACACACAGAAGAGGGAATAAGGAATAACTCCAAGAAAGCCGATTAATTCATCTCAGAAGCCGAATTCATCATCAAGACTGAAGATCTCTCCTCAATTCCCCTTCAGGATTTTTGGGTTTTCTTTATGTTTTGTATTCTTTATTATTCTGAGATGTTTTCTTATTTAGTTATGAACTAAATCCCCTAAATATCTAAGGGGAATGAAACCTAAGGCGAATCTTGTTATTATTTTCTAAATTGTATAATAAATATTTAACTTGTTCTTAATTATGTGTTCTTAATTCTTGTTTTGATATCCCAGGATACTGATTCAAGATAAGCTCTTATTCAGAGGAGGAATAGACCCTATCTAAGAGTACATTTATCATAATTAAGCGGAGTTGATTGTGCGCCTAGACATAGGGTGACAAGATTTTGCCGGATTAGGGTAAAACCTAATAGGGGATCCATAGATCGAGTTAATACAACCCTAGAATGTTAATTAGAGAAAAGTCTCGATTATTCAATCTAGGGATTAGACATTATTAGTCTTGAATAGGGATAACAACGTAACTTAGGGATCTCTACGGAACAAGTTAAATGAATAAATCGTTCGATTCGGAGCCAGAATAACAAGTACAGTCTAGGTGAATTTTTCCTCAGGTATTGTCTTCATTCAATCGATTTTTCCAAAAGCAATTCTCCAATTCCATTCTCTATGCGTTCTTAGTTTAGATAATTAGTTAATTAAAACAAAAACCTCTTCATTCTTAGGCTAGATAATAAAAAGATAGTCATTACTAGTACTTTTAGTTCCTTTGGGTTCGACAATCCGGTCTTGCTAAAACTATATTACTGTTCGATAGGTACACTTGCCTAAATCGCGATAATAGTTAGTTTCAAGAATGATTAATTATAAATATTTAAAACCTATCACGAAATAACGTGATCAGTTGTAAAAATATTTTCAAGTTTAAATGTTGAAACCTCCCCGGCAATGGTGCCAACAACATGACTGCATATAAATGTGTAATCATTTATAGTGAAATATCACAAAATATATATAAGTAAATCAATTGTGTCCAAAAGTATAAGAGTCAACTTGTAATATAGTATAGGTGTACAATTGATCTGTCGTAATTCGATGTAACAGGTGAAACTAGTTTTCGCACTTTAGGAGATTGAACATAAACACTTTAGTTAAGTTTTAATTACATTTTTGTAAGTTTAGTTAAATTTCAATAAAGTGTGTAATTTAAGTCTTTTATTGACCTTAGGGCCAAAAGAGACCTAAGGGTGAGCTAATATTTTATGAGCGTGTAGAAGACCACTAGAAAGCGTGCCAACTCAATACTGGTTGTTGTGTTGCAACATGGAGCATAAGATGTCACAACATATGGAGTAGAATAGAAGAATTCCAAGATTGCTTTCGATGTCGCGACATCCCCAGGTTATGTTGCGACACAACCCTGAAGATGAGCATACTATCGATGTCAGAATACAAGACCTGGTGTGTTTTGATCCACAAAATCGAATGTTAAGTATGAGGACGATAGTTGACCTAGGGTTAAGGACAATGACCACTCTAAATTATACAAATAAGCTCAATTAACACATGTTATAGATAACTTTCATCTTGTATAATTTTCTTCCTAGATTTAGTCTTTAGTTTTTCTCTTCTTAAGTTTTAGATTTATTTCAGTTCTTGTTATTTTCTTTTGTGGGAGAAATAAGATTTGTGAAACACACTCAAACTCTATGAGGATTCTACGCTTAATTCTAATATAAATCAGACTTCTAAACTTTATACTCATGAATTATTCTTCATGTCTATTCTTTCTATCAAGTTTATATTGTTTATGAGATCCATGAAGAACTAATCCTCCTGTAGGGGATTAGCGAGTGGGGTTATGATTAATTAACTATTTTTTGGGTTCTCTTAGCGGACCAACTGTTCACAAAAAGAAAAACCTAAACCCTAGGCCTGACAACCCTAAGAAGTCATTAAGGTAGGAATTAAACCAAATTTGGTATGGCCTATTCGTGAACACCTTAACCTTGAATCGATCTAGACTGTGAGGTCAACAGATAAGTAGTTCTTGCCGACTCGGTATTTCAATTTAGGATAAGAAGATCCTGCTGGGGTATTGACTTGTTGATTCAACAAGAAAACCCAAAACAATAGTCGGTTATGATTACTGAAGCAAGCTAATCACCCATGCCCAGATTTGATATATATTTTATTATTTGATTTCTCCTGATTTAATTCTTTATTTTCTTATTATTATTAGTATAGATCGCCACAACCTTTCTTTTTATCTCATCGTAATATAATTCATTTAAAGTATTAATTAGAACTGTTTATGCTTAAGTTAAAATTAATTTAGTGCTCCCCTATTTTGGGTACGATCCTCTGAGTACTCATCTACTCCATTGGAACTATATTACAACCTGACTTGTATACTTGTGGATATCGCCTTTTATATCTTTTGTGCAGGAGTTCTACTCTAGATGTTCGTACGTTCAGTGGTGGTAAAGTTGTTGGCATTGTTGCTGAGGAAGCAATGTCATTGGTTTAATTTTAATTTTTGCATATTAATAGAATAATTAGGAAATTTTAAATTATAGTTACGATTTTATTTTCTTGTTTTGTACTAATCTCCTCTTTGGGTTTAGTGTATGACTCGTAGTATGAGAACACGTATAAAGCCATTCATAGATCCAAAAAGAATAATCTGAAGGAATCGTGGACAGCAACAAAAACCAATGTAGAATCAGCTACCTGCTGGAGGTAATTTACCACCATGTGAGAAATCATTGTTTGATGAAGCTAACAATAACAACTTAGATGACCTATCACCACCACCACAATTACCCAAAAATAATCTTATGGCACGTAACGAAAGGAATCTGAGGGAATACGTACTACCAAATCTGGATATGGTTCAAGGGAGTATAATGAGGCCCACCATCACGGCCAATAATTTTGAGATCAAACCAGCTATGATCTAGAATAATTTACAATTCCGAGCAACGATGACAAAAGATCCAATTCAGCATCTAAAACAGTTCCTCCAGCTTTGTGATACCTTCAAATATAATGGGGTCACTAATGACGTTATTCATCTTTGGTTGTTACCCTTTTCATTAACTGATAATGCCTTTTCTTAGTTAGATTCACAGGCACTAGGATCAATCACGACATGGAACGAACTCGCAAGGAAATTCCTACAAAAGTTTTTCCCCATTGGAAAGAAGTTCCAGCTTAGAAAGGAAATTTCTATGTTTAAATAATTAGAAGGAGAAAGCTTTCACAAAGCATGAAGTGATTTGAGACGCTAATTCAGAAATGACCACACCAATGATTGCCTGAGTGGTTATGACTGCAAATTTTCTACAATGGGTTGGATGTGAATTCAAGATCAAGATTAAATGGGCCACTAAGAGGTGCCTTCATAACCAAAACATACGAGGATGTGTACGAATTAATAGAAAATATAGCGATGAACTCCTACTAATGGCCAATCGAATGACTCACATATGGCTGAAGACCATCCACAATGAAGTTTGTCTAAGAGGATGACAAATATCAGTAGTTAGTAGACAGAATTAACCGAATAAAGTTTGAGAAAAATGTACCGTCTATATATAGAGGAGACAAACTGCTATTCCACTATATTAATAATCCTACTGAGGATATGAACTACATTGGAAATAGGGGTGGAAACCCCAATTCAAATACTTATAATCCTAGATAAAGAGATCACTCGAATCTGAGATGGGGAGGAAATCAAGGATGAGGTAATACTTCGAATCAGGTTAAAAATACTAACTATCAACCTCCTTATTTACAGAAACCTCAGGAAAAGGCCATCCCAAATGACCATACTATATGTAGTCAACATTTGGATCAAATCGAATGGGAAATGCAGTCAATGCGAACATATGTGAAGCAAGTGCAGTCTAAGTACACTAACTTTACAAAAACATTAACTAAGCTGGAGGATCATATGAGCTAGTTGAAGAGTATGATGAGAGATAATAAAATGCAAATTGGCACCAGCATTTTGAGCAATACTGAGAATAATCCTCTAAAGGAGGGGAAGGAGTATGTAAAAGCAATTGAGCTCTACTCAAGCAAAATCTTGAGTAGCCCAGAAACTCTAACACAAAAGGAACCAAGAGAGAGTGTAGATGGTCTTCCTAAAGAACCCTCAGAAGCTGATGATGAACTAGAACTGGAGGAAGTAGTCAAACTAGCAATTGAATCAGAGAAAGAGGCAATAAAAGAACCTACCATTGCAAAGATATCGTTCCCTTCAAGGTTGGTAGAGAAACATAAACGGGATGAAGAATAGTTTGTAAGCTTTCTAAACTTGTTCAAAACATTAAATTTTAACCAACCTTTAATTAAACTAATTGAAAAATTCCCTATGTACGTCAAATTCCTAAAAGAAATTATGTCTAGGCGTAGAAAAATTAAGGTAAGTGAACAAGTTAATATAAGCGCTTCTTATAGTACTATTATTTCTAGACAGGTTCCCTAAAAGCCGAAAGACTCGAGAAGTTTTACGATTCCCATAGAGATAAGGAGAATTTATTTCAATAAAACCCTATCTTATTTAAGAGCGTGCATCAATTTAATTCCTCTATCAATATATAAGAAACTCGTGTTAGGGAACTTCATGAACACACAAATTACACTGTAGTTGCCTGATAGATCTTCAGTACATATGAAAGGAATATTGGAAGATGTGTTAGTCAAAGTGCGCAATTTTATCATTCCAGCGGACTTTGTAGTTTTAGACTTTGAAGAAAATCGAGAGATACCAATTCTATTATGAAGACCTTTTCTAGCTACTTCAAGGTCGACCATTTATCCAGAGAAAAATGAATTAATAATGAAGATTAATGGTGCAACATAATTTTTTAAATGTGGTAACCAACAAAGTAGGGAAAATAAAAGGGGCTTAGGAGAGCATTGTAATGAATTATCTATCTTTAACCCTAATAATTCCGAATTAAGGGACATACTTCTTACAATCAATGCAAGTCAAAAGAACAAGTTCAGGGAAAGAAATAAATGGAAGAAGGTGGAGTGGAACGGCGGGCGATGGACTAACACTAAAATAACCAAAAAAAATCCTTATATGCATTAATGGTGCTGTCGGATGAATCTGACAGTAAAACTTGATAATTTAAAGTTATATTTAATTCTTTGTAAATTATTGTTTCTTTAACTAACTATTTAGTCTAGATTTTAATTTTTATTAAATTTATGTTCTAAGAATAAGGTACTTGTGAGTAAATGATTGGTTGTGTTACATGATGACATGTTTACATTGTGGAAATTTTTGCATTCACTGAGCTTGTTAAAGCTCACCCACTCATTTCAACATATGCATATTAGTGACGTCCCAGTGTGGGCAGTGTGGTTCCTGAGGGAGTGATCCAAGGAAGACTGGTTACTCATCGTAAGTGCTTTATTATTTTATTCGTATTGGGAAAATAGGCAATGTGGTAGAATTACTATAGTTATGTTAAATTCTAAAAATTTTGGTTTGGTTTACAAGGTCTTCATGTTATTATTGTGCTAGAATAATAGACATTAACGTTGACATGACGATTCTTGTTTGGATAATTTGACATTTTGGACTATTAAATTTAGTCGTTGAATGATGAAATAAATAAAGTAATTGATGCATGATGTTTAGGAACTATTTGAAATGAATTATTTGCTCTTCTATGCTGCATTTTTAGCTTCAATAGCAGAGGTATCGATATTCAGGATTTAAAATTGATACCTTTGTGAATTAAAATGCACAAGGAAACAAAATAGGCATTCAGTATCGATACTAGGGACTAATGTATCGATAATTTATATCTAGTATAGATAATTTTTGATAATTGGGATTTTCAGCCAAGAAGCAATATACTTTTTTGGTATTGTTTTTCCAAGTGGTATCGATACTACTTAAAGAAAATATTGATACCTTAATGCCAGTATTAATACCTACGGACACTTTTATGAAATTTTGCTAATTAGCCCTTATGCATGATTCTGGTTGTATGTATGACCGATTAATGAATGATTTGCATGTAACAACGTTAATTAACTAATTGGATGACTTAAAATTCATATGAGTTAACAAAAGAAGATCGGTTTGCTTGAATCTAGTTTCCTATTGATGTACATGAGACAAGACGGTAGTGTGGCATCACGTATTTGGGCTTGGCGACCAGGTTGGGTATAGGGTGTTACAGGCACACGGTCTACGACATGACTGTGTGTATCAATTTAAAGAGTTACACAGCTTGACAAACGATGTACGACACGATCGTATGATCTAAGTCAGTGAGTTACATGGTTTAAGACACAGATTGGGACACGGCGTGTGTCACATTGTTCAAACACTACATGGTTTGGGCTATGTCACACAGCCTGGCCACATGACTGTGTAACCCCCTATTTTCTAAATTTCCAACTTTTCCTTAGATTTTCTGAATTGTTTCAAATTAGTCCCTATCCCGAACTGTTTATAGGGCTTCGAAAGTTCAATTTAAGGCCCAAATGTGTATGTTTGTCGGATTTGTATAAGATTTAAATAAATAATATTAAAAAGCATTATTAAAATATTTATGTAACATCCCAAAAATCGAGGATTAGTAGAATGAGTTTGTAAATTGAGAGAGAGTGGTCATGCCTTAATTTTTAAGATTCTCTATGCATTTTTAGGAAATAAATGACGTATTGGTTTGTTGGATAAGTGTTAGTGAAATGTTCCTTGAAACCCAAGTTCAAATCCCTTTTCTCCCACCATTTTTATTATTTTGGTAATTTTTCCTTAAACCCTAGTATGTGGCATGCCTTGTTTTTAAAATAAATATTGCAAAATCATTTGAAGAATGAGTAAAAATCCTAATGGATAAAAGAAATAAGAGAAAAGCATAGAAATTAAATGAGGTCCCAAGTTTGAATCCTTTCCCTTTGCGAAATAATTAAATTTTGCAAAACCCCTTTTCTTTTGCTATCCATATCCCTGAACTCTAAGTATAAATACAAATTTTTATTGTATTTTTTAGCCTTTAATTAAAATTTTCCCTACCCTAGTCATTCACCATTTTCCTCTCCTCTTTTCTCTTCAATTTTCTTTCTTTCTGCCATTGTTGTTGTCGCCTACACTTCCCATTTTATCATCTCTTTCTTCTTCTTTTTGCATCAAGATTGTGCATCATCTACTTTACTATATTTTTTTCCATTTATCCTCATCTAAATCAGCCCCAAATCTGAAATATTGAACCCCAAGATCGATCCTAAACATTGCCAAGAAAGTGTTATTGTCGTTTCTCTCAACTAGTTTGGGTAAGATCTCTTTTCTCTTCAATTTCTTGATTAATTTTGTCAATTAAAAACCAAAATTTTCAGATTTGGAATTTATAGGATTTTAAATTATTTTTAGAGGTATTTTTCTATATTTTAATAAGAACCCAAACCGTTTTAAAATTCAACCCCAATTTTCGTCACCATGAGTGGTGGTGCGTGCGCCTATGTGCAATAAAGGGGGCTGTTTTGCTTCTTGAATCTTGCCCAATTAATTCCAAACTTAATTTGAGTTCTTAACCCTCATAATTAGCTTTTAAACCCATGTCAATTATGGAAAAACGTTCTTGATTGATTGGTCATTCGAAACTTGGAAATCGTGAAGCGTAAGTGCAATTAAGGGTAACTAGTTTGTTATTTCGGCATAGTTGTTGGGTAAAGGTTATGGATTGATTAAATGAAAGGATTGGATAATTATTAGCTACTTATTTTCTTATATATTATTGAATCAGGTGCTGACCCAAACGCCCCAAATCATCCGTAAAGGCGAAGAATGATTGTACGTACAGTTCACATCGATACAGTGTAAAGAATCTAACTAGTATGGATTCATAAAATAGTTATAACTTCAATGATTGGTTTGAACTCATAATTGGTTGTTTAGGGGATGGTTTAGTGGTAAATTGATTGAATTTATACTAAATTTTGGTTTTGGTTCGTTTAAGGAATTATTAAAGAAAATTGGAAGATTCGATAGTGTGCTTCAAGGAAGCGAAAAATAAGGTGTCGGTCCTAAACTCATAAAATTATTTGAAAATATTAAATATCATGTTATATTTGATAAATTAGCTTGCTGATTGGATTGGCTTAATAGCCAAATTATTGATTTTGTTAATGGCTGAACTAGGTATGTTTCGAGCCTTAAAAAATTGACATGTTGGCAAAATTGCTAGTTTGATAGTATAAATGTTTGATTGAGTTTATAATTGTGTATTTGAGTTATGAGATATGAGAATTTTTTACTGAATGTTATAATGTGTTGAGATATTAAACTTATGTATGATTTAAACGTATGTGATATTTGTTATATTGTGTACTGAAAAGGGTGTTATTTATGCACAATGAAAATCTGTAAAGTATGTGAAATTGAACGATATTGATTGATACCAACACAATGGTAATTTGAAAGTTTGGAACACTGTTTCCATTTATTGAAAGTATGTGATTATTGAAGACATGCTGAGCATGTTAAATGAATGTGAAAAGTATTGAGATATGATTATGTATGAGATTGTGTGACATATTGCATATGCATTGGGTTGGGATTTTGTGGTTGGCGGAAGAGTTTTATAGGGTACCGGTGGCATATTAAGTCCACATTTTTCGTAGTCAGTGCACTGTACCTAGAGTACCAAGGGGAATGGCAATTTACCACATTTTTACTGGCAGTTTGTTTGCATTTTTACTCGCAGAATTTTCTGCATATTGTTTTTAGTGGTTTTAACCACAACGGGCTTAAGCCCATAATATTTTGGAGTTTGGATGACGAGTTCTAGAGAACTCATGGTGTGTAGTGGATAGTATGGGTAGGAACCTTTCTGCATTGTGTCATGTGCATGACATATTCAAATGTTATTGATTTATGCTACGTATTGTATTTTGTTGTATTGAATGGTATCAAAATTAATGATTGTTACTCGAATGAATGATGACCTATGCTCATACACCTTTTGATATCAATTTGATAATGGCTATGTAATGATATGAATTTACTATGATGGTTCTGTTTTCTTATGTTAAACCTAATATGTTTCACTGTATTCGATATTTATGTTTGTTTAAATAATTTTTAGACTCACACTGAGCTTTTCATAAGCTTACTCCCAATAGTATTTAACTTTTCAAGTAAACCTTGAAATTAAGACCGGACTCGGCATTCGGAGAATCACCTTGGACCTCAGATTATTTTTCTTAATAAGTATTATTAAGTCTCTATTGGTTTTGGTTTGTAAGTTTTAATTATTTCTGTTCTGTGGCTTGGTAACTTTTCTTTTGGGGATTCTTGCATGTATAGATTACTCAAGCATAATAACCGAATAATGCATGATATCGAGCTTAAGTAAAACTTGATATTATTCCCTAGTTTCCACTACATTGCAAAGGAACCATTTTTGAAAAAATAAATCGATAAGGCAACTAATTTTGAAAATGACTTGAAAAATGGTTTTTCTGCTGCATTTGTTTAACATCGAGGTTTTTTTTTAAAGAAGAGAGACAAGCAAACGATTTTTCTAAAACAACACTATCAACAATAAAATAAATCCTAAGTATACACAACCTAATGAATGAATGCTTTTAAGAAAACTCAAAGTACAACTACGGTTTTCTCTAAAAATGAGTTTATTTAAGGCCTTCAAAAGTAACGTAAGTTAGCGTAGCCATTTCGGTGGCTAATGTAGCCTTCTCAATCTAGCCATAACGTCTAGGCCGGGTTTGGGCGGTTACAATTTAGATGTTAATTGTTATGATTTTTACGATAATGCTCTGTACCCCTAGACTAGCTACAAAAATGGGTTAAGGATGTTACCCACGTGCTCAATAATAAACCTATCGGTCCATGATCTAACAATCCACCACTAGCGAATTCTAACAAAAGGGTCCGCCAACATAAGGCTGGTCAAGAGAATTTTATGATTAGCGGGTTCTCCACAACGATCATGCCAAGACGTATAGAACAGTAACTTATACTTCACCAAAAGACGAAGTTTCAACCAAGTCTTTACAAACTTACCAGATTAGTCAAACAACCCGCCAATCATGGCGTGACAACTAACACTAACTTAACCTGGCGGATAGGGCGTAAATCAACCTCTCTTGGCTTAAACTTTAGCCAACAATCCGCCCACACAAGCCACCATTTTGGAACTACGTCAGGCAGGGTGTTACACTTCTAACACTCCACAACAAACACTAAAGTACTAGTCAAGCATAAATGCATTCAGCCCCCTAACATTCCATAGAATGAATCACATCAAAGTGCTAGAATGAGTCGCACAGATGTGCCAGAATGGATCCCACTAAAGTGCCAAAATGAATCGCACCAAAGTGCTAGATTGCTCCCACCAACAACATATACAAACCCTATGTCATGTCAACTATACGTTGACTATGTCTAGCATCATTTAAGAGGACAATTCTCTTGATCGCTTATCATCAATATATAATTAAATTAATCATTTCATTATAATTCCAATTTCACCACATTTTATGAGTATATTTACACATATGCATATCATCTCATCAATTTTATTGAAGTCATTAAGCTTATCTCAATAAATTTATAATTTATATTTTACCTTATATCAACTTCTACTATCATCATGATCTTGTAGGTCATGTTGAACCTTACACTAATCTTAGTCACATATAAATACACATTTACATATTATTTAAACAAATATTATATAAGTCATTTACTTTTCTCAACATCAATATGGTTAATACCATAGATTTATATCAAATCATATAATCAAGAATAGGAATTTAGCATTCCATCTCAACTATATCAATTTACATAACGTATTGTTACTTTACCTTGTTCATTAAATCAAGCTCAGAGATCACCACTTGATATTTACACTATCATTTGACTTTTAATCACAACATGAAGCATACCTTGAAATTTATAATTACCATTAACTTAACATATTTAATCATTATTTAAAAACATGGATATTAAGTTAGCAAAAACCGATTTTACCATATGTCGCCCATTTCGCCTTTGTCCTCTGACGTTAGCTGTGTACCTTAATTCGATTACAAAAATGATATTAGTTTACAGACAAAAAAGGTATAATCAACAACCGAATATATTTGTATATTTTATAAATAAATCCCTTTTTAAACTTAGTGTCTAAAATTTTTATAACTCATCATTTACCCGATCAAATAAAAATCTGACTACATATTTATTCTCTAAGGATTTTAAACTACCAATCCATAGCTTTTATTTCTAGCAGCTTTCATTCTCTACAAATTGATCTCTAATAACACATAAATAACTATATAACTTAAACTTAAATTAAACTTAAATCTACACTTCTCACCACCTTCCAACATGATTCTTACCATAATTCATCCTAATACCAAACATGCATATCTTTTAAGTTCTTAACATCTAATTTTTTCTAAAGCTTCCAACAATACAGACTTAATCAAACTCCATCAATTGTAAAATCTAAGGCATGAGCATTAAGATTTCTTCAAAAATTCAAAAGAAAATCACTTCTTACCTAATTAATTGTTGGACGGCAATGGAAGAATGCTAAAGGATATTTTATTCTTCTTTCTTTCTTTAGGTTTGGTGTTAGGGAGGAAAAATGAAGATGAATAATAACTTTTCAATCTCATCCATTAAATTGAAACCAATTTGCTTAATTAATTAAATTATTAACTAATCCAATGGTTAAAAATATGCTTGGGAGATAGAAAATGGAAAATGATGGTGGAGATCACCTCGGCATTAGGGGTTGATGATGGTTTTATTACTATTAGGTCCTTGGTTTAATAGCCATTTAAGGACTTACTAAATGCTTTGATCAATTCTCTCTATTTTATTCACTTCTCAATTTGGTCCCTTACTATAATTAACAGCTTGATCAATTTAATTGCTAATATTTCTATTTTTTTAATACCACACTTGCTTCATAATTGATTGATTAAAATTTTTGGATAGTTTAGTTTAATAAATTTGGTCACAAAACTAACTTTGTCAACACTTATGAAAATTAAATCGTTACAAAAAGCTTAAAAATTAAAATAGAAAAAAAAGTTTCAAGTTCAAGTATCAAATGTATGTATTAAATATATATTTTTTATTAAAACTTAGGGGAATAGAGTAATTTTCTCAAATTTTTTTAGTAATCAACTAGTTTTGTGGTAAAAGATTTCTATGGGTTTTAAATTTATTGGCACTATATTTAGGGTTCTAATTATTTTCAATCTAAAATTTGTATGTTTGTTTTGATAAAAAGGAAAAAATCACAATTAAAAAGATAATTCATTTTTAACATATAGTAAAAATAAAAATACATGTGCTAAGTTTAAATAAAAATTGAAGTTTTAAGTGGCAGGTTTTTTTTTTTTGAAATATTAAGTGGTTTTATTCAAATAAATTGAGAGTTTTAAAAATTGATTTTTTTTAAAAAATACCTAATTAATTCTAATTTTTGAGGTTTTACAAGTTTATTTTATTGTGTTTTCATCAATTCAATTCGTGTCATTCAAGACATATTCTAAATCATAAACAAAAATTTTTAAGGAATACGATTTTAAATATATATGCAGATATATATACATATATGAATTGTGAATTGAAAACAATCTCATACCGCCTTATGGATATACTAATTAATTATTTAATTTTAGTCTTAGACTACATTAAATATATTTACGACTACATGATAACGAGGTGGTAGCTCCCAACAAGAAGCCAGACAAACATGTTGTGTATCAGCACTACTATACATGATATACATGCACAATATTAATATAATATCATACATAAATTACATTTAAAGTTATTAAATTATTATTAAATTTATATATTAGTCATTTATTTTTAACAAGTATATAAAATTTTATTTAAATCATTGAACTATTCACAAGTTTTATTTAAGTCACCAGATTGATAAATTTTTTAAAGGAAAAAAAAAGCCTGACTAGCAAGCTTTAAGTGGTGATTTGATGATCGGTATGGTTAATCAGTATCCATCAAAGAGTAAAAGAACAAACTTTAAATTTAAATCGATTTGACAATCAATATTGAATATTAGAGAAGAAAGTTATTTAAATTTTAACTCACAAATTCATGAATTTCAAAGTTGTTTCATGAAAAAAGAATAGAATTGTAGAAGAGAAGGGGAATGAGAGATTCTGAATGATGTAGGTGATGGGAATAGAGAAGACCATAGAACAACAATTTAACAACTTAATGACTAAAATGAAAATTTTTGAATAATTTAGTCACTATTTTGTAATTCTTTAAAGTTGAGTGACCAAATCATAAATTTACTAATAATTTAGTAATCTTCGATAAATTTACCTTCTTATTATTTTAAACTATCTTAAAGAGTTGAGAATATTAATTTGCTACTGTGGCATTACATCAACCCAATATATGTGTATACATAGCTTCGTTAATGTCCCCAAAATTTGTTGTCCTCAGTTATTTAATTCAATTTAATTAAAGAAAATTTATGATTTGATATATATTATTATATTTTTTAAAATATATATTTATAATCTACAATTAAATGGTTAGTATTCACATATTTATAATAATGATAAACCCACGTCACATACGCATGTGCTACATCTAAAAGGAGTTATCTAAATAGAGACCTTCTGCTTGAATGTTAGGACTTGGTGGATTCTATGGGGCGACCAATCCTTAACCACCAAACTAATCAAGGGTTCTTAAAAAAAATAAAAAGAGCACACTTGATATTGGAAATGTTGAAATTCATATGTAATTTGGCTCATTGTTATTTTACAGCGATTTCTTTACTCATTGTACTAAACAAAAAAATAGATATAGATGTCAAATTCCATCATGTGTAATTATGACGTGTGAATCTCTAATTTTAATATGTACATCTATCATATATGAGTTTTATCTAATTCTTTTTTATTCTTTGCTCATTGTATTTTATATTAGTTGCTAAGATTGTATTTATAAGAATGAAATTTTCAAACAAAAAATTATTATTAAGCTCTAACTTATATCTAATTAATCCATATCTTGAAATCTACTAGTAAGATGCATAATATAGGAATAAAGATTGTTCGTAAATGTTGTTTGTGAATTACATATAGTACAAATAAAGGAAAAAAAAAACTGAATGAGCAGTTTAGGAGAAATAGGAGATGTAGTAGTGGGAAAACCTAAAAGATTGGATGAATGGAAGTTGAAGGAAATGATGTTAATCATTTAGCGGCTTTGGGAGTTTGGGTTATTGAATTGCCTGCGTGCCTTGTACTACTCTACTTCCCTACTCTCTTTTATAATTGCAGCAGCAGCAGCCTTCTCATTCTTCTCTTCTTTTTCCCCTCGACATATTATGACATTAAAATGATTGGACGGACGGTAGGCCTCCTTGTTGTAAATTTCAATATCTCAAACTTATAAATATTTTATTACCATCTGCTTGGCCATCAGAGGGGCCCGTACAGATCCAATTGAAACAGCATTTCAAGTCAAAACCCTACCAATGGTTCCAATATAAGTTTAACAAAGCAATTAATAAAAATTTAATACTAAAAAAGTCATTTAAAAACGGAACAAACTTAATTTGGTGGTATTAGATCAAAATTGTTGCAGCAAAAGTCCAACTAGGAATCCAGGAAAGAAACAGTATCAATTAAAAGGATAAGACAATTAATATTGGGTTAAATTTCTTTTTTCTTCTGAAAAATAACGGTGATATCATACAAATTGAAATACTAAAATAAGATGCATATATGGCAGCCAGGATGATGGACGGTGACAAGTTCACATGAGTGGATGAGCCGAACCAGAAACTGTATGGGGCCCCAACGTATGAAAACTAGAGAAGGAGAGGCATAACCAAGAGAAATTAAAGCGAGAATTTATTCAAGAAAAAGGAAAAAGGAACGTATTCCTGAGTGGAGAAAGTTTGTGCCGTCCCCCTTGAAGTAAAATCACACCAAATCAACTCTTTTTTTCTTTTTTCTTTTTTCTTCTTTGGTTTCTCTTTCAGTCCCAAGGTCAACAACTAGCTAAGATGGAGTTGCAATATGAGTACTTGTTTGAAACATCCAAGGGAGTTTATTGTTGTGTATTGTCTAGTTTTCGTATTTGGGTCTAATTGTTGGGTAAAAGAACAAAGCTCCCCATTTTATTTCTTTCATTCTACTGAGAGATATTAGCTTCAAGCTAAACCCCGGAAAAGGAAAACCTTCCCGTTTCTCTTGAACAGTGTTGAACTTGAGCCCTAGCAAAACCAAGAAAAGTAGTACTAGTAGTATCTAGTAACAAGTAACAACATGGCATAGTTTGTGGGGTTGTTTGTTTGTTTGATCTCAAGTAGCCTAGTTACTCCTTACTTTTCTTCCTGTCTGGTTTGGTTTGTTTGGTTGATTTTTCTTCCTCATCTTCATCGTTTAGATAGATCCACCAGGAAGACTCACAAATTGGTGCTGAACAAGACCATGGATTTTGGGTCATCAGGGAGAGAAGGGTTGTGTGAAGAAGAGCAGATGGGTAAAGGTAAGCTCCCTTTTACTTACTCTCCTTCTCCTTCATCTTCTTCTTCTCAGCACAAATCCCAGCTGCCTCCTCTTAGAAACCCTGGGTGGGAGGAGCAGCCTTGGCCGATTTACGACAACCGCCACCACCGAATGACTTCCGACTTGTTAGGCTACAGGTGCCAACCTCAACAAGATATTAACGAAGCTACTACTGTGACAAGTGAAGCAGATTCCAGACGCGTAGACTCAGATTCAACCCTCGAGCTTAGGACTAGTGAAAGTGCCACCGACATCGAGAAAGAACACATGTTCGACAAAGTAGTCACGCCAAGCGATGTGGGGAAACTCAATCGACTTGTTATCCCAAAGCAACACGCAGAGAAGTATTTCCCCTTGGATTCTTCCACCAACGAGAAAGGTCTTCTGTTGAATTTCGAGGACAGAAATGGGAAGCCGTGGAGATTCAGATACTCTTATTGGAATAGCAGCCAAAGCTATGTGATGACCAAAGGCTGGAGCCGTTTTGTCAAGGATAAGGAACTTGATGCAGGCGATATAGTTTCTTTCCAGAGAGGAGCAGGTGAAATGGGTAAAGATCGTCTTTTTATTGATTCGAAGCGGAGACCTGATGCACCAGCCCTGGTTTCTTTCCATCCCCATCAACACTACTTCTCTTTGGGCCGCTCAATCCCATGGAATCCACTTCTAATGCGGCCACCACCAACAGGAAGAGATCGCTTGTACTTGTCACCCGTAAACCCTATAAACAGAAGAAATAGCTACTATGGTGGTTACCCAACCGGAATCAATGTGGTGAATCCAGGAGATGCAGTGGGATCACTATTTTATTTGAGATCGGCAGTGGGTTCAGGAGCTCCGCAAATGGGAATGATACAGCGGCAGCAGCAAGGCGGTGTTGTAGAACCAATTTTGTTTGATTCGGTGCCGGTGGTCCAAAGCAAGGCTGCACCCAAAAGGATGAGGCTTTTCGGGGTTAACATGGAATGCCCTATACCGGAGTCGAATGAATGTGAGATGCTAACTACATCTACCTTAGCACATGCTACAATGGCGCCCCAGCATCCAGATCAACCTCCTTCATCATCTCAGCATCCTCTCCAATTAAGGCTCTACAATGGCACGCCACTGCCGCCCACGGACTTTCTTAATGCCAACAAAGGGAAGGCTTCATTGTCATTTGATTTAGATACGTGAATGCGACCACTGGAAATTGATTTAGCCTACAGTATATTCAACGCTGGAGTTAAGTTACTATTGCCACAATCAACACCTGCCACTACCGTCACCACAAACAAACAACAATAGAATAGAATGCGTCAAGAAGTTTTGCAAGGGTAGCTGCTAATCAGCTTCTTTCGTTTTTCTTTTTCCAAATTTTCACTTCTTGATTCTTATGAGGGGAAGACCCGGCTGTTGAAATATGATCATATCCTTATCTATACCGAATAAAAAGGAAGGAAGAACATATTTTCAGATTTCAATATATATATTATGCTGTTTTACAGCTTAATTTATTACAGAAGGGGTTCCCATTGCCTTGTGACTAGCGTATAAAATGCACAAGTACGTGGTATAGACTGTAGATTGATAGTTATATATGAGACACAGTCACACATAGATCTATGATGTTTGCCATTTATAGGGCCTGGTTTCTCTCCTGAATCCATTGTTTCCACTGAATTAGTTCCCAAGAATCTTTATTCCCTTACGCTGGTAACTGTTGTTTCTCTCTCCCCTGTGGTTTAGTTAATAACAACCATTCCTGACTCCTCAGTAACTGAGAAGAGTCCTAGCTTTCTGAATGCAATAATCCAAGTCTTCTGCCTCTCTTTTGTTTTTATTTACCTTGGTGGAGGTTGGTTAGTTGTTCTTGTCGCTGCTTCCTTGGGCCTGCGCAGAAATTTGGCAGCGCTTTTAATGGTAGGATTTATCTCAATTTTCTTCCACCCTTTTTTCTTTCTCGCCTGTTAAACCCCTTTTACCTCTGTTGTTTTCAAGTTTTAATGTCCTCCTTGCCTTGTCAATATCATTGTTTTCTCCTTCATTCCAAGTCCTCACATTGACACATACTCTTTTGGATCAGAACGTGGAACCAGGTGATTGCTGCAATTCAAGTCTCTTTAAGTCATCTGGTTAGGTCACTACTGCATGCTTATTTTTTTCATTTAGATGGATCTAATTTCAACTATTCACCTACAACTTCTTTCATTAAATTGCCCATCCTATGCATAGCATACATGTTTTGCTCTAATTTCATAGTCTGAATAGTCCCAAGCAGTCGAGAAATTAATATCAAACATTGTGGAGCTTTCTTTTAGATATCTATAAATATAATCCTTGGAAAAGTTGCTAAAATAAAAACTTAATGCAACTTTGGCAATATTGCACCTATAAGTTTTGCAAGTTGTTGATTGTGGATAATGTTATTCCCAATCTGTACAGTAATTCGAATTTATTTATTAGATTAGATATTCCTTCAATGCAAGTTGCAGATTAGAAGTTATAATTGGTTTTAACTGTAAGTCATCTGACCAAAGTTTCCCTACTAATACTTTGTTTGCTATTGCTTGAAATCTAAGACCCAAGGCCTAAAACAACATCAGTGAATAGTGCAGCATGGGAACAAAACAACTTCATTTTTAACTTGGTCTGTTCTTGCTCCTTATCACCCATCATATGTGCTACATTAAACTGATATTTCCACTAAATCAGTGAGAAATCTGCTGTGACAAGCTTTTTGAACAATTACATCTCCTTTTTCTCAATTCACATCTCATCATTTATAAGAGTATTTTTCTCAACATCTTAACCCTAGATGAAATATGAACTATTACTGTCCTATTGCCAAATACATACACAAAGATAAACATGTAGAGAGTTATAGATGAATGAGGTATGCCAGTTCTCATTCTTCTACACTTACATCATATCTTTTGTCCCACTTACCGTGAATGGTCCATGATTAAATTTCACAATTAGTCCTTTGTAACAAGTAAAATTATAGTTATTTATAATTATTATTTATTAAACAAAAATAGTCTTAATTAAAATATTATTTCAATAAAATAATTCAATTTCACTCGAGAAATTTATTAATCATATTTTATTAAATAAAATAATCTTCAATGGGTGGAATTAAAGATATTAATTCAACAAACTATTAAGTTCCCTAATTAAATATTATATTATGAATTGGGAACATCATAAACTTATAAACTGATTATTAGAATTTAGAAACTTATGATAAATTGATTAATTTAATTTGATAACTCGTATTGAGTAATTGAACTTGTTAGATTTATAAACCTTATAATTAATCATGTGAAAGAATGTAAAATAAAATATGCATAAAAACAATAAAACATGCACCTCTTAGATGTCTTTTAATTTTGTTGATTTGATTCCTACTTACTTTCTTTTTCAACATAATTCTCACTTTTTCTTTTTATGGAAATTCACTATATTAATTCTAAAATAAGCTTACAACAATTATCTCTATATAATAACATATTATTATAGATGTATAATACGCATCTCTTCATAACAGACAAAATCTAGTCAGACAAATGAAACTATTATAGAGAGTATTGACTATATAACGATGATATCCCTCGGACATGCATCAATGAATGACTATGAATTAACTAAGTCAAAGTGAGAGGAGCTTGTGTTTTTTTGTTATAAATATTGGTTAAAATGATAGAGTAATGTTTTATATTAATGTATCATTTTAATTCCATGAGCGTTAAATACAAATGATAATATTTTTAAGAGTAGTGGAAAGGTACCGATTGAGTTTTAGTTCGATTATCAT
This sequence comes from Gossypium hirsutum, assembly GCF_007990345.1. Taxonomy (NCBI): domain Eukaryota; kingdom Viridiplantae; phylum Streptophyta; class Magnoliopsida; order Malvales; family Malvaceae; genus Gossypium; species Gossypium hirsutum. The sequence goes on from NC_053431.1 coordinate 85,836,234, forward strand.
TAACATTATTGTTAGTGTAGAATGATATAGGTTTGAGTAACTGAAACGTATTATCCTCCTACTTAAGGATTGGAAAGGGGCTATAGGTAGTTCTAGACTTTGTATATATATAAAAAAAATAGAATTGATAAAATCTTATAATGATATTAATATTAAAAAAACAAAGAGTTTTTACCAACATAAGTATAAATACCTTTGCATACATATATAATTTCCAAATATTAGATGGTTACCAATTTTCATCTTATATATGCTTTTTTATTCTCAAAAAGAATGGTTTTTTATTCTCCAAAAGAATGGTTTTTTTTTCTTTTTTTATTGAGCTTTCATAATGTATTTTATTATATCCCATATGATGTTTCAAGTAATTGATTAAAAATCTTGCATTATAATTGTATACCTCTTCTATATATTTTAAATAAAATAAAATATTAAAAAGATATGTTAAATATATTCAATATATTTTTTTTATTGAAAATGATATGTAAATTATCTTTAACTAATGATTATAAAAAATCATTATCGGAGTCCTTTTAATTTAATTACCGTTGCTGATAAAGATAAGCAAATGTAAAGAAGCCTTCAATGAAAATGAACACAAATTCAGCCATATACCAGGAATAAATATAAAATTCAACGAAAAGAAAAAACAATAACAAGGAAACATAAAAAGGGCTTATGTAATTACAAGTACGATTGCCAGAGAAAGGACATTGACGACTCAGCAAGGACAAAAAATGTTGAAATTTTGATTCTAGGGCGAAATTACCACCAAGTTTTGGGATTTTCCAATGAATGTTATTAGATGTTTTCTCATTAATATATTACTAAAAGATATCTTTTGTACACTCTGTTAACACAATCCAGTTGGATATATAAACTACAAATTAGTGAATTTAGGTGTTAGAGTAAGAGTTAATGAGCAAAAGGAGCAGCATCGGGGGACTGGAGAAAGCATGTATAATTATTTCTATTGTTAGGGTGTCATCCTTTACAGGGACAAGCCGCTGACAATGTTCCAATGCCGATGGATATATATTTTATGTGTATAGCATCTATATCTAGAATCTATGGTGGAAGCTAGCTGTTAGCAATCCCACAGCTAAGAGCAGCAGGCCAGGGAGGAGAGAGACCCTTCAAGTTCAATGAATAGCGTGTAGGGCTGCGGTTTTGGACTCAGCTAGCTGAGAGCGGAGGCCAACACAGTCACAGACTACAGACAGCAGTAATGATTCTCTGGGTAATACCCATATCCTCTATTAATATCATCAACTTCATGTCATTAGAATCTTCTCTGTGATCCTTAACTATATTTTTCAGCCCACATGCTTTTGCTTGGAATTACATCACAGCCCCCTACAGCCTACTTTTCTTTTATGCACTCACTCAAGTGCCTTTTTTCTTGCAGGGCTGGATCATCTTAAATATGCATGGAGAACTGTTCAAACTCTAGTTTTTATAGGCAGAACAAGTTAAAGCAAATTCATTAAGTTGTGTGTTGATAAACTAATTAAAAGATATGGGTTGGCAGGCCTGTTTGAGAGAGCAATTTATGGATCGCAAACAACATACTTACGCGTAAACAAGACCATGTATCCCCACCCTATCCAAACATAGTGTTGTTGGAGTTTGGGGTTAAAGACAAGAGGCGTAATCAATGATGACAATAATTAAGCTGGCAATACATATATTGGACTATTATCTATAACACATAGTTTTGTTTGCTTCCCCTCTCTCTCTCTCTCTCAAACAAATCTATGAGGAGGCGTGCAAACAAGGCGATCCCAGTCCCTAGACATTTGACATGGATCACGTTTTGGTTTGGTTTATTTTATTTTTATTTTATTCTTTTGGATTTAATGCACCACATTCTCGTGATGTGCCCCTCTCACCATCCGTCATCTTGCTTTGGGTTGGCTCTGTTATCGACTTTTTTTACATCGTGATGTCAAGCTAGAGAGAGAAGAAACAGCCTCACCTTCCCTTCCCCGTTCTACTACTCAAACATTCCTCATGTCTCTTTAAAACTGGATTGCCTCTCGATGTTATCCGTCCAAATATATCAAACCATGACGGTTCTCGTTACTATGCCCTTTCCACTTTTATTTATTGACTCTCAACTTGTATAATTAGGTCAAAACACTTATCCATTCTCTCTCATTTTTAATATTAAGTAAATTGATTTTTTTTAAAAATTTTGAATAATTTAATCCTTATCAATTTTGAATAAAAAGTAGTTAAAGACAATTTAATTAATCATGACAATTAATATTTTTACTCAATTGCATATGATTTTGATTGATATAAGAACAAACTAAACACTCAATATTTACATATTCTGTATATAAAAAGAATTTAAAAAAAATAATTTAAACAAAACTAAAAAAATTCAAAAATAATAAATAAAAAAACTCTAACTTCAAAAAACTGAAAAATAGACAAAATGAAGTTAACTTTAAAGGTTATATTTGTTATTATACTAATTAAATTATGTAAAATTATAAAATAAAATAAAAAAATTAATGATGTGATTGATTTTGCTTAGGTTCTCAATTAACAAGAATTAAATTATTTTAATTATTTTTAAAAGAATCAATTTACTAAATATAGAAATTGAAATTGGGAGGGATCAAAGAAGGTTTTTACCGTTTTTTGTATTTTGTGTTTTCATAATTATTCCGTTGTCTTTAAAATTTTTTAGACTCCATAATTTAATTGTAATTTGACAAATATATTATAGAATGTAATAAAAAATTAAAAATAAAAATAATATTTATCACATTTTCAACTTATTTATAAAATAATAAAAACTCTATTTTTAATATATCAAATAATTATGGATATTCATAATTATCCAATAATGTCTTTAATGATGCACTAAACACGAATCAATAATAAATAATAAAATTTTAAATCCCTCCACAGAACAACTTTCCTTGCATTTCGTCATTTAATATGATTAAGGGGGAGAAGTGTAGAGAATAAAAGAAATAAAAGCTTGAAGAATATTAGAAAATAAAAATAAAAAGAAGAGCGGATTAAAAGAAACCAAAATAAAGGACTAAGTCTATATATAGGTTGTGGTAACAACAGAGATAGAGCTTCCATATTTGATAATGATGATTTTTAGTAGTCATTATCATGACAGATAATTAAGATTGACAGGCAGCCGATCCCATAAAACGACCCTTATAATGGTGAAACATACAAGGGAGCTGACAGTAACTACTCCAAGGATTGGAGTGCAGCTGCTGCACAACTTCCGCGGCAGCACTAAAATCAAAACCTAAACATACAACCTCTTTTCTTTTTTTAACCATAATCAAAATGGTCACTTTATTTGGATCACATCGCACAGCCAAATGCTACCCTGGATAACAGTTATTAAAATTGGCACATGTAATCCGATTATAGATGTATTTTTAGTAATTCAACTACTAATTTTTTTAAAATTTTCATTTAATTAGTCGAGATTTTCTTTTGTCTATTTTCATTAATTATACTAATGGGAGAGTGATGCGGTATTTAAAAATTGATATAATAATAAATTTAACCATCAACTTTTACATATTATATCAATTTAATCTTAATTTAAAAAAAATTATCCCTCAAAATTTACAAATAGTCTCAATTTGATCCTAATTCTAAAAATCAAAGAAATATATAAAATGCATGAATATTTTCAAAAAATATAAAAATAAATTTAAACTTTATATTAATATTAATCTTAAATAAAAATAACCCTCCCCTCTTCTCCCCCACCACTATTCCCCCTCCCTCCACCCACCACCGTGTCCAAGGTTTCAATTTTACTCTTCCCATTTTCTCACGTCAAAAATCCTCTCACTCAATCTGACAGCCCCTCTCAGTCCCAGCTTCCCTTGCTTGCTTCACGTCCAGCCACTAGCACTCTTCCTTTTCATCGCAGTCTCCTTCAAGTAAACTCTTTCTCTCTTCTATTGTTCCTTTCATTTGCCTCTCTAGGGTTTCCTGACGATTTTTCTCCACTTTTAACTCTCTCCATCTTATTCTTATGTTGGGAAACAAAATTTTAATTTGTTTTTACAGTTCTTGAAGATCTTGAGATCTGTTTGAGGGATCTAACAGTGTCAAAGATTATCTGTTTTTCGTGGGTTTTCTTCTCTTAGGTTTTTATTTTTGTTTTGGATTTTCACATTCTTCTTGTATTAGCTATGGATTATTGTTTTGTTGATTTCTTACGTTGCATGTTCTTTTCTTTGAATGCCATTTAAATTTAGAACTATTTTCTAATATGGGTTTATGTCATTTGTGTTGTTTAGTTTTCTTAGAATCAAGTTTTTTTTTCTAGGATTTACATCAGATGCTTTTATTCAAATGGATTATAATCCAAATAAACCTTTATTCCAGTGATTTATTTTCAGTAATTTCTCAATAATCTCAATCTAGCTGTCTAAATAAGCTTTCACTTTGAAACTTTAAGCCTAAACAACATGACAAAAATGAGAACTGCAACAGAAAGGAACTGATCTAGCCGTCTCCTTACTTTGTTTGTTGTCGTTTTTTGTTCGTTTGCAGCTTTAGATAATCTTATTGGAAATTTTGTTTTTATTTTATTTTATTAATTTTTATTTTCATTATCATCATCTTCTACTACGCATACGGGGAAAAGGAAAAAAAACTCTTTTTTTTATTATTAGTTTTTTTATTTTGCTTCTTAAAAAGCTTCATTAATTACCAACAATTTGATATAATAAAAGGAACTTGTCCATGTTTTCAAATTTCAAGTATCAAATTTATTGAGGAAAATAGAAACTAAAGCCAAGTCGTATATGTTACAAGATAACATAAATTGTTGTAGGTTTTAGAGTGGATTATGATTATTTTGGTTTAATAGTTGTTGAGTATGCCTTATATTTCAATCAAATTTGAGAGATAATTTTTCAGTTAAATTCTGTTTATTTGTTTCAGTCGAACTTTAATTAGTCTAGATTATTTTATTATTTATTGACCTACGAATTTAGCCTATAAATTGGCTCTTTTACAATATTAGAAACACACCCATTAAAAGATTAGAGCTCATAACCCTTTTGGAGAATTTTGTGTTTACATTTTAAGGGTTCTTAGTTTTTAGGTTTTGGGGTTTAGTTTTTATCTCCATCTTTTGTACTCTTTGTTCTTTTGCCATTATAGTAAAATTATCTTTGCCCGTAGTTTTTTATCCTCTTTGGAGGGGTTTTTCCATGTTAAATTTGTGTGTTCAATTTTTCAATTTCTTCCACTATTTTTACTTGTTCATTTGCTTAATCGGGTCGATCCCTTACAATAATGTGCCCTTAACTTTATGTCTAATTCAAGTTTCTATTTTGGGTTCAATTTTATATTATCAATAGTTAGTGTGTACATGAGTTTATACCCAATGTTTTAGCTTTGCATTGTGTGCTTTGAAGATATATGCAAGTTACTTATCAAGTTACTGATCAAATATATGCATCACTGTAACACCCTTTACCCGTATCCGATGTCGGGACAAAGTACGAGATATTACCGAAAACATACACAGTCATTCATGCAAAACCGAGCTATAAAATTTTTCTTCAAATTAATTTCATTCATACATACACAATTTGTCCCTCATGTGGGCCTATGAGGCCCAAAACAACCATCAAAAAATGATTGGGATTAAGTCGAGAACTTTTAGAAAAGTTTGGGAAATTTTCCCTAATACAGAGCCACACGCCCGTGTGAGATAGGGGACACGCCCGTGTGCTCTCGACACACCCGTGTCTTCCAGTCGTGTAACTTTGTAATACCCCATACTCGTATCCTATGCCGGGGCGAAATACGAGGTGATACCTAACTTGAACTCATACTTACAACCAATTTCGAGTCTTCATGACTTGGAAAATTTTAAAACTTTCTTAAACTTATCAATATATTCTTAATATGGGCTTACGAGACCTAAAACACACATCGAAAATCATTTGGGACCAAACCGGGTCCTTTTGCCAACTATAGAAAAATGTCACTTAACACAAGGGCACATGCCCGTCTGACCATTCCAACATAGCCGTGCTGATGGCCCGTGTGTCTCATCAGTGTCCTCTACCCGAGTGGAATTAATTCTAAATGCACACCTAAAGGGGTTTTCACATGGCCTGGCACACGCCCGTGTCCTTGGCCTGTGTCATTCACATAGCCATGACACGTCCGTGTCCTAGCCCGTGTGCAGAAACCTGGACATTCTGTTTCTGACGTCAGCAACCCCAAAATGTCACACGGCCAAAACACATACCCGTGTGCTAGATCGTGTTCTATACATGGCTGTGTCTCTGCCCATGTGTTTACTACTATGCATACTGACTTGAAATGTTTACATGCAGGGGACACACGGCCAGACTGCACACCCACGGGGCAGACCGTGTGTCACACACGCCCGTGTGTCTATCCGTGTGGACAAAAATAAGGTTATGTACTAAGCTTCTTTGTCACCATTACTTACACAACCTACACAATAACGACCAAAAACAATACAAAACTATTTCATGCAGCCAAATCAACCACCATTTGTGCAATTTACTTATCCATGAAACTAACACCATTTACATATATCAAAATGGATATTAGCCATCATTCAAGGCTTCATACAAAGTGAGGGATTTATCCCAAGCCAACACATTTGGCCAAATTACAAACACACAAAACACAAGTCTAATCCTCTATACATGCCATATTCAAAAATATAAATCAAACTATACCGAATGCTTCGATCGATAGTGTGATCGATATCTCTGACTTCCTTTGATCCTTGAGCTAGCTAGGCGGCACTATAAGAAAAAGAAATGAGAGGAAGTAAGCATAAAGCTTAGTAAGTTGCACATAAATAAATATACAACACAACTTTACCATTCATCAACAAGCTCATAGTACACAAGTGGGCATAAGTAAAACTTACTCATCAATATTCCATACACTTCGTATAGTATATATTGAACTCACAATTCAAACATACCCAATAGGTACTTGTATCACTTACAACTCGGTCAAACTTTCCTCAATAACTAGAAATCATAACTTTCACCATTGAACCATTCGGAATTCTATCGGATATTCCATAAGCCTCATGCATAGGGTAAGGTGTCGATCCAATGCCCCAGACATGGTCTTACACTGGCTATCATCTCATAGCCGACGCATGTCCCAGACATGTCTTACACTGGCTTACATCTCAAGGTCGACGCATGTCCCAGACATGTCTTACACTAGCACTCGTCTCAATGCCGATGCCATGTCCCAGACATGGTCTTACACTGGCTTTCATAATGTGGCCGATGCATGTCCCAGCCATGTCTTACAATAGCTCACATAAGTGACCTGATCGTCATGGCATATATATCCGATTTATTTCCTAGGTTCAAATAGGAACTCTACTGTTTCTATTATCATCATACTTTCTCAATTCCAAAATCAAGCAATTCATACTATAATAATTCAATACAATTCAACATATATATTAGCAATATAGTTGTATTATTTACATACAACTTACCTCAGATTACAAAATGTGGCAACTAGTCGATTTAGCCGATTTGCTTGGCTTTCCCCCTGTCTAAGCTCAGGTTTGGTAATTCTTTATCTATAATAGAAAAATACACTTATTTAATCACTAAAAAAATTAGGCAATCAAAAATTCACTTCTTTGGTAAAATGACCATTTTGCCCCTAGACCTTAACAAAATGACCATTTTACCCTTAAGCTCAAAAATCAATTTTTATCGAATTTCTTCGCATCTTAAGCCTAGCCGGACCCTTTTTACTCTTATAGCAACTCCAAATTCCCATTATATTACACATTTATCATCTACTTTACAGCTTATGCAAACTAGGCCTTTTAAGTGTTTTCATGCTAACACCTTTCACAAAAGTTGTTTATAAGACACCTAAGACTCATTTTCTTCCATAAAAATTTAGCAAACATCACTAATCCTTTCATGGAAAAACCCTATACTTTCAATCATTTTGAAAAATAGTACCCTCATTTGAAAGCTTATGCTTCAAGGATCTCAAAAGTACAAAATATTTAAGAAAAGCCATTAGGATCACTTACTTGTGAAGGCTTAAAGTTGTTGAAATTTCAAGCTCTTAAACCCCATTCTTTGCTGAAAATTTCGGTGGAGGAAGAAGATGAAAAGGGATGATATCATCATTCTTTTATCTATTTCTATTTTAGTCAAAATAAGCCACCTAACCCACCAAATTTTAAAATTTTGTCTCCTCTTTGACTCTATGGCCGGCTATGCTCCTTTAAAAGGGTCTAATTGCCCTTTAAAGTCCCCAATTTTGATTCTCTAATAAAATAACACCTTTAGCTATCAAACTAGGACTTTTGCACTTAATGCGATTTAACTCTTTTCTTGCAATTGGGCTCACAAACGTTAAAATTAGCTCACCAAAATTTTCATGCACTAATATAAACATGCTATGACTCTATATCAATAATAAAATAATTTTTCTGACTTCGAATTTGTTGTCCCGAGACCACTAATTTGACTAGCCCCAAAATCAGGCTGTTACATTTCTCCCCCTTAGGGATTTTCATCCTCGAAAATCTTACTGATGAATAAGTTTGGGTATTGATCTATCATACTCTCCTCAGGTTCCCATATGGCTTCCTCGACTCCATGTCTATGCCACAAAACTTTCACTAGTGCTACACTCTTATTCATCAACTGTTTGACTTCACAAGTCAATATCTTGACCGGCTCTTCGCCATAAGTCATGTCCGGATAATTCTCAACCTCTGACGGCACAGTCACATGCGAAGGGTTTGATTTATATCGACGCAGCATGGACACATGAAACACATCGTGAATCTTTTCTAATTTTGGTGGTAAAGCCAATCGATAGGCAACTGGCCCTACTCTTTCGGTAACCTCATAGGGTCCTATGAAACGAGGACTCAACTTGCCTCTTCTACCAAATCTGAGAACTTTCCTCTACAAGGATTGTAACACCCCGAACCCGAGACTGACACCGGAGTCGAACACGAGGTGTTAACAGACTTTAAACCCCTTATAAAAATATTTCCCAGACACTACCAATCTGCGTACTAGTCGCTTTAAAAATCATATCTTGAGTTTCACAACTCGAAAATCAGTTTCGTGATTTTTCCCTGAAACTAGACTCATATGCCCATCTACATAATTTTTTCTAGAATTTTTGGTCAGGCCAATTAGTACAGTTTATTAGTCAAATCTCCCATGTTACAGGGATCGACTACCCTGACCTTTGCGAATTACGACTTGGATATCTCCTTGTACAGGGCTCCAATACTGATGCCGTTTGTTTCTATAGAAACTAGACTCAGAGAGGAATCTATACATATATGGTATGACTCCTAATTATCTCTGGTTAATTTATAATGAATTTCCAAATTCGGAACTGGAAATCCAGAAACCGTTCTGGCCCTATCTCACGAGAACCTGAATATCTCTTAACATACTGTCCGTATGATTGTTTCGTTACTTTCCTATGAAATTAGATTCATCAAGGTTTGTTTACATAATTTATTCACTATTTAATTCCCTTCCTACTATTTTTAGTGATTTTCCAAATCTACATCACTGCTGCTGTCAGCATCTGCCTTTAAGGTAGACTTTACCTATTTCATGGTTTCCATGATTCAACTAGCCCTTTTTGCATAAACAACACAATTTATGATAGTGATTAACCATTCCCATGGCTAATCCTTGTCAAGCATATCCACACCGAATGATTATAACATTAAACTCAAACACATATAAGCCATTTTCGCATGGCTATCCAAAATTATACAAGTCCAAAGGGTCCACGACCCAAAACAAACGGGTAGTCCTATACATGCCATTTCGAAGTTCAACCAAAATTGTACCAAAAAGGGGCTTTGATAGTGTGGGGGACTTTGACTTCAAGATCCCGAGTCCGATAGCTGGAGAACCAAATCTATAAAACAGAGGAGCAATGAAACGGAGTAAGCAATTTATGCTTAGTAAGTTTTGAGCAAGGAATTCCAGCACAACAAAGTATAGCATTCATATAGCTAAACGGATAATTTCATATGCACAAATTTTCGATATCATACTTGCTTCACATTTCCAACCCTTATGTACATACACAAAAGATCAACTTAGCCAAAGGCCGGTAGCTCGTTTATCAACTGAGCGAATACTTATTTGTAAGGGCTCAACTAAATTCAAGCACATACGAAACATACCTCAATGTTGGGATGTTTCTAGAGCATTAACTGAAATTTTTACAGCAAGATCATTCATTCCCAAATCACGTACCTTCGGAATTTAACCGGATATAGCTCCTCGTTCAAATGCCTTCGGGACATAGCCCGGTTATAGTAACTCGCACAAATGCCTTCGGGACTTAACCCGGATTTAGTAACTCGCACAAATGCCTTCGGGACTTAACCCGGATTTAGTAACTCGCACCAATGCCTTCGGGCTTAGCCCGGAATTAGTATCTCGCACAAATGCCTTCGGATCTTAGTCCGGATATGGTCACTTAGCACAAAGCCTTCGGGACTTAGCCCGGACATCATTCAAATAACCATGCACATTTAACCATAAATCATGGCACATTCGTATTTCATTTTCGTTAGCAAAACTCAAACACAAGACACTTATCATTCTTGCAATTTCGGCTCAATAGCCACACACAAAGAGCATGATTTTGATTTGCTTAAAACATGATCTAATCAAATCTTAATTTAAGCTCTCTTACTCAAGAACTTACCTCGGGTGTTGTCGAACGATTCCGATAGCTATTCGACCACTTTTTCCTTCCCTTTATCGGATTTATTTCCCCTTTGCTCTTGAGCTTAATTAAACAAATAAATTGATTTAATCATTTGAGCATCGAAAAGAGGAACACAAGGTACTTAGCCCATATTTATACATTAGACATTAAAGTCACATATGTACGGAATCATGAATCAAACTCAACATTAGCCAATTTTCCCCCTTGGCCGAATATGCATGTCCATTTTGGGGCCGATTTCAACACTTAATACATTCTACAAGTATGGTCACTTGTATTGACTAAACACCCTTTTGTTTCAAGTTCAAAACTTGGCTAATATGCACATATATACACTAGTAAAGCATCCTCTCCCTTTCCATCAATTTAACACATGCATTGCTCATTAACATACAAAAGTTATATTCGGCCTTAGCACAAACTTGCTAGCCGATTCTTCCCCATCTAGCAACCAATGCACATATGTGCTCACTCAAAAATGCTAAAAAGGAGAGTCAAGAATCATCAATCCACCATCACATGCATCATTAACAAGCTTCATATTTAGCATGCAATGGCATTAACACAAAATCCACCTAGGCCGAATCTTAACTCATCTTCATGCCTCATCACCACAACATCAAACATCAACCAAGAATGATGCATCCATGGCCGAGTGTCATTTCCATCACATAGCAAGATTTAGACCATGGGCTAGGTAGAACTCAAGCTAACAACTAAAATATGCATGCATCTCATGGAACATCACCAAACATACCTTAGCCTAGTCACATGCATGGCCGAACCTCTTCAACCTTTCTTCATCCTTCCTCCTTAAAATTTTGGCCAAGGATGAACCAAAGGATGAGCATTTTTTTCTTTGTTTTTCTTTCTAGTTTCGGCAAAATGGGGGGACAACCACACACCTTTTTTTGTTTTCATCATATTCCCTTTCATTATTTAATTTCCATGCTCATTATTTTATTTTTTCCACCCATGATGCACCAACAAGACATGTCTATGACATGTCTTGCCCATCACACTTGGTCTACCATGCTTGTCATGGCCGGCCACTACTAATAGGGGGAATTTGACATGCAAGTCCCCCCTTTTTCCACATGCACTAATAGGTCCTTACGCATTGACCTATCACATTTTAAAATTTTCTCACATAAGTCCTATTGACTAAATTCACATGCAATCGACTAATTCGAAGCTTGAAATTTTCACACATTCATAATTACATATTCTAGACAATAAATATCACATTCAAACATTTCGGTGACTCGGTTTAGCGGTCCCGAAACCACTTTCCGACTAGGGTCAATTTTAGGCTGTCACAACTCTCCCCCACTTAAGAAATTTTCGTCCCCGAAAATCTTACCGGTAAATAGGTTTGGGTATCGTTCTTTCATCGAGCTCTCGGTTTCCCAACTAGCTTCCTCGATCCCGTGTTTGAGCCATAACACCTTCACTAACGGAACCCTTTTGTTTCGCAACTCCTTCACTTCACGAGCTAGGACACGCATCGGTTCTTCTTCATAACTCATATCGGCTTGAATTTCAACCTCTGATGGGCTAATTATGTGCGATGGATCAGATCGATAGCGTCGAAGCATCGAGACATGAAAGACGTCGTGAATCCTTTCAAGCTCAGGGGCAAAATCAATCTATACGCAACCGGACCAACTCGTTCGGAGATTTCGTACGGCCCAATGAATCTCGGGCTCAACTTGCCCTTACGGCCAAACCTGAGTACCTTTTTCCAAGGCGAAACTTTAAGGAACACTTTATCTCCCACCTGATATTCAATGTCCCTTCGTTTCAAATCCGCATACGATTTTTGACGATCTGTGGCTGCTTTCAGACTTTCACGGATTACCTTTACTTTCTGTTCGGCATCCTTAATCAAATCAACTCCGAAAATTTTACTTTCACCGAGCTCGGTCCAAAACAATGGTGTACGGCATTTACGACCGTACAAAGCCTCGTAAGGTGCCATCTTAATACTTGATTGAGAACTATTGTTGTAAGCGAATTCAATCAAAGGTAAATACCGTTCCCATGAACCACTGAACTCGAGGATGCAACATCTCAACATATCCTCAAGTATCTGAATTATCCGCTCGATTGACCATCGGTTTGGGGTGAAAAGCAGTGCTAAAATGTAGCTTGGTACCCAAAGCTATTTGCAATTTCTTCCAAAATCGTGAGGTGAATCTCGGATCTCTATCCGCCACGATAGAAATAGGTACCCCGTGTAATCTCACAATTGAGAAACATACAATTCGGCTAGTTTATCCAATGAAAAATCTGTAGCACGGGGATAAAGTGAGCCGACTTAGTCAGTCTATCAACAACAACCCAAATCACATCCTTCTTACTTGTTGACAATGGCAGTCCGGACACAAAGTCCATTGTGACTCGATCCCATTTCCACTCGGGTATCATGATCGGCTGAAGTAATCCTGAAGGCACTTGATGTTCCGCTTTCACTTGTTGACATATTAAACATCTCGAAACAAAGTCGGAGATGTCTCGTTTCATACCATGCCACCAAAATCGACGTTTCAAATCGTTGTACATTTTCATACTCCCCAGGTGAATGACATTCGGCTACAATAGGCTTCGTTCAGAATCATTGAAATGAGTTCCGAATTCCCTGGAACACACAAACGACTTCTGAACCTCAAACAATCATCATCATCAATTTGAAACTCCGATACCTTGTTCGGAACACACTCAGCCCGTTTTGCAACCAATTCATCATCAACTTTCTGAGCTTCACGAATTTGATGAATCAATAATGGTTTGGCTTTTAATTCAACTACTAACACATTGTCGGGTAGAACAGACAAGTGCACATTCATCGCTCGTAAAGCAAACAATGATTTCCGGCTTAAGGCGTCCGCAACCACATTAGCCTTTCCCGGGTGGTAATCAATGACAAGCTCGTAATCTTTCAACAACTCAAGCCAACGTCTTTGTCGCAGATTCAAGTCTCGCTGAGTCATCAAATATTTGAGACTTTTGTGATCCGAAAATACATGGCACTTCTCACCAAACAATAATGTCGCCATATTTTCAAAGCAAATACGATGGCAGCTAGTTCGAGATCATGGGTCGGATAATTTCTCTCGTGTGGCTTCAATTGTCTCGACGCATAGGCCACAACTCAACCTTCTTGCATCAATACGCAACCCAACCCAAGTAGGGATGCGTCACTATAAATGACAAACTCTTTCCTGATTCGGGTTGCACTAAAATTGGAGCTTCAATCAAATGAGTTTTCAGTTGATCGAAACTTTTCTGACATTTCTCCGTCCATTCGAACTTAACATCCTTTTGAAGTAGCTTGTCATTGGTGTGGCTATCATCGAGAAACCTTTGACAAATCGTCGGTAATAACCGGCGAGCCCCAAAAAGCTCTGAACCTCAGTAATATTTCTTGGAGGCTTCCAATTAAGTATGGCTGAAATTTTGCTCGGGTCAACTTGAATACCCGATGCGGATACCACATGACCCAAGAAACTAACCTCTCTTAACCAGAACTCACACTTACTGAACTTAGCATATAACTGCTTATCCCGCAAAATTTGCAACACCAGTCTCAGGTGCTCAGCATGTTCGGTCTCATCTCTTGAATAGACCAAGATGTCATCAATGAACACAACTATGAACCGATCCAAATATGGTCTGAAGATCCGATTCATCAAATCCATAAATACCACAGGGGCATTAGTGAGCCCAAACGGCATCACTAAGAACTCGTAGTGACCATATCTCGTCCTGAAGGCAGTTTTGGGTATGTCCGATTCTCGAATTCGCAACTGATAATAGCCCGATCTCAGATCTATTTTTGAGAACATTGAGGCTCCCTTCAGTTGGTCGAACAAATCATCGATACGCGGTAACGGATATTTGTTCTTTATCGTCACTTTATTCAGTTGACGATAGTCAATGCACAACCTCATGGTTCGTCCTTCTTTTTCACGAACAATACTGGTGCACCCCAAGGTGAGAAACTTGGTCGAGCAAAACCTCTATCCGTTAATTCTTGCAACTGAGCTTTCAACTCTTTTAACTCGGTTGGTGCCATACGATACGGAGCTATCGAAATCGGCGTAGTCCCAGGTACAAGCTCAATACCAAACTCTACCTCCCGAACAGGTGGTAAACCCGGTAATTCTTCAGGAAAAACATCCGGGTATTCACAAACCACCGGCACAGATTCGGGTTTCTTTCTAATTCTTTGTCATCAGTACATACGCAAGGTATGCTTCGCACCCTTTTCTTACATATTTCTGGACCAACATTGCTGATATTACAGCTGGCATCCCCTCCAAGTCCGTAGACTCAACTCGGATTACTTCGTTATTTGCGCACCTCAAATCATAGTCTTGCTTTTGCAATTCACAACCGCATCATGCGCGTCAACAATCCAAACCAAGAATAACATCAAATTCATCAAACGGCAAAAGCATCAAGTCCGCCGGAAAACAGGAACCTCGAATTTCTAGGGGACATTTCTTACACACTTTGTCGACAAGCACGTAACGACCCAAGGGATTTGACACCCGAATTACGAACTCAGTAGACTCAATAGGTAAAGTCTTACTGGATGCTAAGGTTTCACATATGTAAGAATGAGTAGAACCGGGGTCAATCAAAGCAATTACATTAGTATCAAAGAGAGCAAAAGTACCGGTAATAACATCAGGCGAAGAAGCATCCTCGCGGGCATGTATAGCATAAGCTCTAGCAGGCGCACGAGCCTCGGATCTAGTCGTAGCATCTCTAGATCCTCTCTGTCCACCACCACATTGCCCGTATTTCCAGATGGTCTACCTCGAGCAGTGGTAGCACCCGGTTTCCCACTTTGATTTACATTCTGTTCAAACAACCTCGGCAACTTTAATGAAGTGGTCAACTGATCCGCACTTGTAACAGGAGCGGTCAGGGAATCTACAACTCCCCGAATGCCATTTACCGCAATATCGACATTTCGTTCTGTCTCGACGTTCATTCCCAACACTGGCGACCGAAGTGCCTCGTGTACCCACAGGGGTGATCACGATCTCGTCTAAAAGGCCCGAAGTGCCTCTAACTGCCCGCATCATCTCGAAATTTCTTCGATGCCTGTTGAAGAGACTTTCCCGAGGATCTTTTACGAAACTCTCCAGTTCCCTCATCAACTTTTTGTTTTTCTTTTCTAAGCTCTTCGGCTTTACAAGCTCGCTCGACAAGTACTACGAACTCTCGTATTTCAAGAACGCCAACGAACATTTTTATATCTTCATTCAGCCCATCCTCGAAGCGTTTACACATAATAGCCTCGGACGAAACACATTCCCGAGCGTATTTGCTAAGTCTAACAAATTTCGCTCGTAATCAGTAACTGACATGGAACCTTGCTTAAGCTCAAGAAATTCCTTCCGTTTTTGATCAACAAATCTCTGACTGATATACTTTTTCCGAAACTCAGTTTGGAAAAACTCCCAAGTTACTTGCTCTCGGGGCACAACAGAAGTCAGAGTACTCCACCAATAGTAGGCAGAATCACGTAGCAAGGAGATAGTACACTTTAGGCATTCATCGGGTGTACAAGATAGATCATCGAGTACCCGGATAGTGTGTCCAACCAAAATTCAGCTTGCTCGGCATCGTCGCTATCCGTAGCTTTAAATTCAGTAGCCCCATGTTTTCGGATTCTGTCAACTGGGGGCTTATTTGACCTTATTTGGTCAGTTACCGGAGGTATTGTAGGTGCGGGGGTTGTATTAGTCGGGAAGGGAGGTTGTGGAACAGCCGTATTAGTTCGAATGTATTGGTTGAACCAATCATTCATCACGCTATAGAAAGCTTGTCTAGCTTCTCATTCGGGTTACTAGCATTAGGTTGAGAGTCCGCCGGCGCTGTCCCTTGTGCGGGAGCAGGCGCTACACTCTCAAGATCATCAGCTACCTCTCGGTCGGGATCGGGATCCATTACTATAAATAAACACATTTACAATTGTCAGAAATCACCACACTATCAAGTAATCACATAAAATGGCATGTATAGCTAGACCCAACGCATTACGGTAGTCCTAGAATCGACTAAACCGTAGCTCTGATACCAATCAAATGTAACACCCCGAACCCGAGACCGACACCGGAGTCGAACACGAGGTGTTAACAGACTTTAAACCCCTTATAAAAATATTTCCCAGACACTGCCAATCTGCGTACTAGTCGCTTTAAAAATCATATCTTGAGTTTCACAACTCGAAAATCAGTTTCGTGATTTTTCCCTGAAACTAGACTCATATGCCCATCTACATATTTTTTTTAGAATTTTTGGTCGGGCCAATTAGTACAGTTTATTAGTCAAAGTCTCCCATGTTACAGGGATCGACTACCCTGACCTTTGCGCATTACGACTTGGATATCTCCTTGTACAGGGATCCAATACTGATGCGTTTGTTTCTATAGAAACTAGACTCAGAGAGGAATCTATACATATATGGTATGACTCCTAATTATCTCTGGTTAATTTATAATGAATTTCCAAAGTCGGAACAGGAAATCCAGAAACCGTTCTGGCCCTGTCTCACGAGAACCTGAATATCTCTTAACATACTGTCCGTATGATTGTTTCGTTACTTCCTATGAAAGTAGATTCATCAAGGTTTGTTTACATAATTTATTCACTATTTAATTCCCTTCCTACTATTTTTAGTGATTTTCCAAATCTACATCACTGCTGCTGTCAGCATCTGCCTTTAAGGTAGACTTTACCTATTTCATGGTTTCCATGATTCAACTAGCCCTTTTTGCATAAATAGCACAATTTATGATAGTGATTAACCATTCCCATGGCTAATCCTTGTCAAGCATATCCACACCGAATGATTATAACATTATACTCAAACACATATAAGCCATTTTCGCATGGCTATCCAAAATTATACAAGTCCAAAGGGTCCACGACCCACAACAAACGGGTAGTCCTATACATGCCATTTCGAAGTTCAACCAAAATTGTACCAAAAAGGGGCTTTGATAGTGTGGGCGACTTTGACTTCAAGATCCCGAGTCCGATAGCTGGAGAACCAAATCTATAAAACAGAGGAGCAATGAAACGGAGTAAGCAATTTATGCTTAGTAAGTTTTGAGCAAGGAATTCCAGCACAACAAAGTATAGCATTCATATAGCTAAACGGATAATTTCATATGCACAAATTTTCGATATCATACTTGCTTCACATTTCCAACCCTTATGTACATACACAAAAGATCAACTTAGCCAAAGGCCGGTAGCTCGTTTATCAACTGAGCGAATACTTATTTGTAAGGGCTCAACTAAATTCAAGCACATACGAAACATACCTCAATGTTGGGATGTTTCTAGAGCATTAACTGAAATTTTTACAGCAAGATCATTCATCCCAAATCACGTACCTTCGGAATTTAACCGGATATAGCTCCTCGTTCAAATGCCTTCGGGACATAGCCCGGTTATAGTAACTCGCACAAATGCCTTCGGGACTTAACCCGGATTTAGTAACTCGCACAAATGCCTTCGGGCTTAGCCCGGATTAGTACTCCATGCCTCGGCTACCGATTAGTATCTCGCACAAATGCCTTCGGATCTTAGTCCGGATATGGTCACTTAGCACAAAGCCTTCGGGACTTAGCCCGGACATCATTCAAATAACCATGCACATTTAACCATAAATCATGGCACATTCGTATTTCATTTTCGTTAGCAAAACTCAAACACAAGACACTTATCATTCTTGCAATTTCGGCTCAATAGCCACACACAAAGAGCATGATTTTGATTTGCTTAAAACATGATCTAATCAAATCTTAATTTAAGCTCTCTTACTCAAGAACTTACCTCGGGTGTTGTCGAACGATTCCGATAGCTATTCGACCACTTTTTCCTTCCCTTTATCGGATTTATTTCCCCTTTGCTCTTGAGCTTAATTAAACAAATAAATTGATTTAATCATTTGAGCATCGAAAAGAGGAACACAAGGTACTTAGCCCATATTTATACATTAGACATTAAAGTCACATATGTACGGAATCATGAATCAAACTCAACATTAGCCAATTTTCCCCCTTGGCCGAATATGCATGTCCATTTTGGGGCCGATTTCAACACTTAATACATTCTACAAGTATGGTCACTTGTATTGACTAAACACCCTTTTGTTTCAAGTTCAAAACTTGGCTAATACGCACATATATACACTAGTAAAGCATCCTCTCCCTTTCCATCAATTTAACACATGCATTGCTCATTAACATACAAAAGTTATATTCGGCCTTAGCACACAACTTGCTAGCCGATTCTTCCCCATCTAGCAACCAATGCACATATGTGCTCACTCAAAAATGCTAAAAAGGAGAGTCAAGAATCATCAATCCACCATCACATGCATCATTAACAAGCTTCATATTTAGCATGCAATGGCATTAACACAAAATCCACCTAGGCCGAATCTTAACTCATCTTCATGCCTCATCACCACAACATCAAACATCAACCAAGAATGATGCATCCATGGCCGAGTGTCATTTCCATCACATAGCAAGATTTAGACCATGGGCTAGGTAGACTCAAGCTAACAACTAAAACATGCATGCATCTCATGGAACATCATCAAACATACCTTAGCCTAGCTACATGCATGGCCGAACCTCTTCAACCTTTCTTCTTCCTTCCTCCTTAAAATTTTGGCCAAGGATGAACCAAAGGATGAGCACTTTTTTTCTTTGTTTTTCTTTCTAGTTTCGGCAAAATGGGGGAGGGGAGAAACAACCACACACTTTTTTTGTTTTCATCATATTCCCTTTCATTATTTAATTTCCATGCTCATTATTTTATTTTTTTCCACCCATGATGCACCAACAAGACATGTCTATGACATGTCTTGCCCATCACACTTGGTCTACCATGCTTGTCATGGCCGGCCACTACTATAGGGGGGAATTTGACATGCAAGTCCCCCCTTTTTCCACATGCACTAATAGGTCCTTACGCATTGACCTATCACATTTTAAAATTTTCTCACATAAGTCCTATTGACTAAATTCACATGCAATCGACTAATTCGAAGCTTGAAATTTTCACACATTCATAATTACATATTCTAGACAATAAATATCACATTCAAACATTTCGGTGACTCGGTTTAGCGGTCCGAAACCACTTCCCGACTAGGGTCAATTTTGGGCTGTCACAACTCTCCCCCACTTAAGAAATTTTCGTCCCCGAAAATCTTACCGGTAAATAGGTTTGGGTATCGTTCTTTCATCGAGCTCTCGGTTTCCCAAGTAGCTTCCTCGATCCCGTGTTTGAGCCATAACACCTTCACTAACGGAACCCTTTTGTTTCGCAACTCCTTCACTTCACGAGCTAGGATACGCATCGGTTCTTCTTCATAACTCATATCGGCTTGAATTTCAACCTCTGATGGGCTAATTATGTGCGATGGATCAGATCGATAGCGTCGAAGCATCGAAACATGAAAGACGTCGTGAATCTTTTCAAGCTCAGGGGCAAAATCAATCTATACGCAACCGGACCAACTCGTTCAGAGATTTCGTACGGCCCAATGAATCTCGGGCTCAACTTGCCCTTACGGCCAAACCTGAGTACCTTTTTCCAAGGCGAAACTTTAAGGAACACTTTATCTCCCACCTGATATTCAATGTCCCTTCGTTTCAAATCCGCATACGATTTTTGACGATCTGTGGCTGCTTTCAGACTTTCACGGATTACCCTTACTTTCTGTTCGGCATCCTTAATCAAATCAACTCCGAAAATTTTACTTCACCGAGCTCGGTCCAAAACAATGGTGTACGGCATTTACAACCGTACAAAGCCTCGTAAGGTGCCATCTTAATACTTGATTGAAAACTATTGTTGTAAGCGAATTCAATCAAAGGTAAATACCGTTCTCATGAACTACTGAACTCGAGGATGCAACATCTCAACATATCCTCAAGTATCTGAATTATCCGCTCAGATTGACCATCGGTTTGGGGATGAAAAGCAGTGCTAAAATGCAGCTTGGTACCCAAAGCTTCTTGCAATTTCCTCCAAAATCGCGAGGTGAATCTCGGATCTCTATCCGACACGATAGAAATAGGTACCCCGTGTAATCTCACAATCTGAGAAACATACAATTCGGCTAGTTTATCCAATGAAAAATCCGTACGCACGGGGATAAAGTGAGCCGACTTAGTCAGTCTATCAACAACAACCCAAATCGCATCCTTCTTACTTGTTGACAATGGCAGTCCGGACACAAAGTCCATTGTGACTCGATCCCATTTCCACTCGGGTATCATGATCGGCTGAAGTAATCCTGAAGGCACTTGATGTTCCGCTTTCACTTGTTGACATATTAAACATCTCGAAACAAAGTCAGAGATGTCTCGTTTCATACCATGCCACCAAAACCAACGTTTCAATCGTTGTACATTTTCGTACTCCCCGGGTGAATTGACATTCGGCTACAATGGGCTTCGTTCAGAATCATCGAAATGAGTTCCGAACTCCTTGGAATACACAAACGACTTCTGAACCTCAGACAATCATCATCATCAATTTGAAACTCCGATTCCTTGTTCGGAGCACACTCAGCCCGTTTTGCAACCAATTCATCATCAACTTTCTGGGCTTCACGAATTTGATGAATCAATAATGGTTTGGCTTTTAATTCAGCTACTAACACATTGTCGGGTAGAACAGACAAGTGCACATTCATCGCTCGTAAAGCAAACAATGATTTCCGGCTTAAGGCGTCCGCAACCATATTAGCCTTTCCCGGGTGGTAATCAATGACAAGCTCGTAATCTTTCAACAACTCAAGCCAACGTCTTTGTCGCAGATTTAAGTCTCTTTGATTCATCAAATTTTTGAGACTTTTGTGATCCGAAAATACATGGCACTTCTCACCAAATAAGTAATGTCACCATATTTTTAAAGCAAATACGATGGCAGCTAGTTCAAGATCATGGGTCGGATAATTTTTCTCATGTGGCTTTAATTGTCTCGACGCATAGGCCACCACTCGACCTTCTTGCATCAATACGCAACCCAACCCAAGTAGGGATGCGTCACTATAAATGACAAACTCTTTGCCTGATTCGGGTTGCACTAAAATTGGAGCTTCAGTCAAATAAGTTTTTAGTTGATCAAAACTTTTCTGACATTTCTCCGTCCATTCGAACTTAACATCCTTTTGAAGTAGCTTCGTTATTGGTGTGGCTATCATCGAGAAACCTTTGACAAATCGTCGGTAATAACCGGCGAGCCCCAAAAAGCTCCGAACCTCAGTAATATTTCTCGGAGGTTTCCAATTAAGTATGGCTGAAATTTTGTTCGGGTCAACTCGAATACCCGATGCGGATACTACATGACCCAAGAAGCTAGCCTCTCTTAACCAGAACTCACACTTACTGAACTTAGCATATAACTGCTTATCCCGCAAAATTTGCAACACTAGCCTCAGATGCTCAGCATGTTCGGTCTCATCTATTGAATAGACCAAGATGTCATCAATGAACACAACTACGAACCGATCCAAATATGGTCTAAGATCCGATTCATCAAATCCATAAATACCGCAGGGGCATTAGTGAGCCCAAACGGCATCACTAAGAACTCGTAGTGACCATATCTCGTTCTGAAGGCAGTTTTGGGTATGTCCGAATCTCGAATTCGCAACTGATAATAGCCCGATCTCAAATCTATTTTTGAGAACACTGAGGCTCCCTTCAGTTGGTCGAACAAATCATCGATACGTGGTAACGGATATTTGTTCTTTATCGTCACTTCATTCAGTTGACGATAGTCAATGCACAACCTCATGGTTCCGTCCTTTTTCACGAACAATACTGGTGCACCCCAAGGTGAGAAACTTGTCGAGCAAAACCTCTATCCGTCAATTCTTGCAACTGAGCTTTCAACTCTTTTAACTCGGTTGGTGCCATACGATACGGAGCTATCGAAATCGGCGTAGTCCCAGGTACAAGCTCAATACCAAACTCTACCTCCCGAACAGGTGGTAAACCCGGTAATCCTTCAGGAAAAACATCCGGGTATTCACAGATTCGGGTTTCTTGTCTAATTCTTTGTCATCCAGTACATACGCAAGGTATGCTTCGCACCCTTTTCTTACATATTTCTGGGCCAACATTGCTGATATTACAGCTGGCATCCCCTCCAAGTCCGTAGACTCAACTCGGATTACTTCGTTATTTGCGCACCTCAAATCAATAGTCTTGCTTTTGCAATTCACAACCGCATCATGCGCGGTCAACCAATCCAAACCAAGAATAACATCAAATTCATCAAACGGCAAAAGCATCAAGTCCGCCGGAAAACAGGAACCTCGAATTTCTAGGGGACATTTCTTACACACTTTGTCGACAAGCACGTAACGACCCAAGGGATTTGACACCCGAATTACGAATCAGTAGACTCAATAGGTAAAGTCTTACTGGATGCTAAGGTTTCACATATGTAAGAATGAGTAGAACCGGGTCAATCAAAGCAATTACATTAATATCAAAGAGAGTAAAAGTACCGGTAATAACATCAGGCGAAGAAGCATCCTCGCGGGCACGTATAGCATAAGCTCTAGCAGGCGCACGAGCCTCGGATCTGGTCGTAGCATCTCTAGATCCTTCTGGCCACCACTAGCATTGCCTGTATTTCCAGATGGTCTACCTCGAGCAGTGGTAGCACCCGGTTTCCCACTCTGATTTTCATTCTGTTCAGACAACCTCGGGCAATCTTTAATGAAGTGGTCAACTGATCCGCACTTGTAACAGGAGCGGTCAGGGAATCTACAACTCCCCGAATGCCATTTACCGCAATATCGACATTTCGTTCTGTCTCGACGTTCATTCCCAACACTGGCGACCGAAGTGCCTCGTGTACCCACAGGGGGTCGATCACGATCTCGTCTAAAAGGCCCGAAGTGCCTCTCGACCAGCCCACATCATCTCGAAATTTCTTCGATGCCTGTTGAAGAGACTTTCCCGAAGATCTTTTACGAAACTCTCCAGTTCCCTCATCAACTTTTTGTTTTTCTTTTCTAAGCTCTTCGGCTTTACAAGCTCGCTCGACAAGTACTACGAACTCTCGTATTTCAAGAACGCCAACGAACATTTTTATATCTTCATTCAGCCCATCCTCGAAGCGTTTACACATAATAGCCTCGGACGAAACACATTCCCGAGCGTATTTGCTAAGTCTAACAAATTTTCGCTCGTAATCAGTAACTGACATGGAACCTTGCTTAAGCTCAAGAAATTCCTTCCGTTTTTGATCAACAAATCTCTGACTGATATACTTTTTCCGAAACTCAGTTTGGAAAAACTCCCAAGTTACTTGCTCTCGGGGCACAACAGAAGTCAGAGTACTCCACCAATAGTAGGCAGAATCACGTAGCAAGGAGATAGTACACTTTAGGCATTCATCGGGTGTACAAGATAGCTCATCGAGTACCCGGATAGTGCTGTCCAACCAAAATTCAGCTTGCTCGGCATCGTCGCTATCCGTAGCTTTAAATTCAGTAGCCCCATGTTTTCGGATTCTGTCAACTGGGGGCTTATTTGACCTTATTTGGTCAGTTACCAGAGGTATTGTAGGTGCGGGGGTTGTATTAGTCGGGAAGGGAGGTTGTGGAACAGCCGTATTAGTTCGAATGTATTGGTTGAACCAATCATTCATCACGCTATAGAAAGCTTCTCTAGCTTCATCATTCGGGTTACTAGCATTAGGTTGAGAGTCCGCCGGCGCTGTCCCTTGTGCGGGAGCAGGCGCTACACTCTCAAGATCATCAGCTACCTCTCGGTCGGGATCGGGATCCATTACTATAAATAAACACATTTACAATTGTCAGAAATCACCACACTATCAAGTAATCACATAAAATGGCATGTATAGCTAGACCCAACGCATTACGGTAGTCCTAGAATCGACTAAACCGTAGCTCTGATACCAATCAAATGTAACACCCCGAACCCGAGACCGACACCGGAGTCGAACACGAGGTGTTAACAGACTTTAAACCCCTTATAAAAATATTTCCCAGACACTGCCAATCTGCGTACTAGTCGCTTTAAAAATCATATCTTGAGTTTCACAACTCGAAAATCAGTTTCGTGATTTTTCACGAAACTAGACTCATATGCCCATCTACATATTTTTTTCTAGAATTTTTGGTGGGCCAATTACTACAGTTTATTAGTCAAAGTCTCCCATGTTACAGGGATGACTACCCTGACCTTTGCACATTACGACTTGGATATCTCCTTGTACAGGGCTCCAATACTGATGCCGTTTGTTTCTATAGAAACTAGACTCAGAGAGGAATCTATCCATATATGGTATGACTCCTAATTATCTCTGGTTAATTTATAATGAATTTCCAAAGTCGGAACAGGAAATCCAGAAACCGTTCTGGCCCTGTCTCACGAGAACCTGAATATCTCTTAACATACTGTCCGTATGATTGTTTCGTTACTTCCTATGAAAGTAGATTCATCAAGGTTTGTTTACATAATTTATTCACTATTTAATTCCCTTCCTACTATTTTTAGTGATTTTCCAAATCTACATCACTGCTGCTGTCAGCATCTGCCTTTAAGGTAGACTTTACCTATTTCATGGTTTCCATGATTCAACTAGCCCTTTTTGCATAAATAGCACAATTTATGATAGTGATTAACCATTCCCATGGCTAATCCTTGTCAAGCATATCCACACCGAATGATTATAACATTATACTCAAACACATATAAGTCATTTTCGCATGGCTATCCAAAATTATACAAGTCCAAAGGGTCCACGACCCACAACAAACGGGTAGTCCTATACATGCCATTTCGAAGTTCAACCAAAATTGTACCAAAAAGGGGCTTTGATAGTGTGGGCGACTTTGACTTCAAGATCCCGAGTCCGATAGCTGGAGAACCAAATCTATAAAACAGAGGAGCAATGAAACGGAGTAAGCAATTTATGCTTAGTAAGTTTTGAGCAAGGAATTCCAGCACAACAAAGTATAGCATTCATATAGCTAAACGGATAATTTCATATGCACAAATTTTCGATATCATACTTGCTTCACATTACCAACCCTTATGTACATACACAAAAGATCAACTTAGCCAAAGGCCGGTAGCTCGTTTATCAACTGAGTGAATACTTATTTGTAAGGGCTCAACTAAATTCAAGCACATACGAAACATACCTCAATGTTGGGATGTTTCTAGAGCATTAACTGAAATTTTTACAGCAAGATCATTCACTCCCAAATCACGTACCTTCGGAATTTAACCGGATATAGCTCCTCGTTCAAATGCCTTCGGGACATAGCCCGGTTATAGTAACTCGCACAAATGCCTTCGGGACTTAACCCGGATTTAGTAACTCGCACAAATGCCTTCGGGCTTAGCCCGAAATTAGTATCTCGCACAAATGCCTTCGGATCTTAGTCCGGATATGGTCACTTAGCACAAAGCCTTCGGGACTTAGCCCGGACATCATTCAAATAACCATGCACATTTAACAATAAATCATGGCACATTCGTATTTCGTTTTCGTTAGCAAAACTCAAACACAAGACATTTATCATTCTTGCAATTTCGGCTCAATAGCCACACACAAAGAGCATGATTTTGTTTGCTTAAAACATGATCTAATCAAATCTTAATTTAAGCTCTCTTACTCAAGAACTTACCTCGGGTGTTGTCGAACGATTCCGATAACTATTCGACCACTTTTTCCTTCCCTTTATCGGATTTATTTCCCCTTTGCTCTTGAGCTTAATTAAACAAATAAATTGATTTAATCATTTGAGCATCGAAAAGAGGAACACAAGGTACTTAGCCCATATTTATACATTAGACATTAAAGTCACATATGTACGGAATCATGAATCAAACTCAACATTAGCCAATTTTCCCCCTTGGCCGAATATGCATGTCCATTTTGGGGCCGATTTCAACACTTAATACATTCTACAAGTATGGTCACTTGTATTGACTAAACACCCTTTTGTTTCAAGTTCAAAACTTGGCTAATACGCACATATATACACTAGTAAAGCATCCTCTCCCTTTCCATCAATTTAACACATGCATTGCTCATTAACATACAAAAGTTATATTCGGCCTTAGCACACAACTTGCTAACCGATTCTTCCCCATCTAGCAACCAATGCACATATGTGCTCACTCAAAAATGCTAAAAAGGAGAGTCAAGAATCATCAATCCACCATCACATGCATCATAAACAAGCTTCATATTTAGCATGCAATGGCATTAACACAAAATCCACCTAGGCCGAATCTTAACTCATCTTCATGCCTCATCACCACAACATCAAACATCAACCAAGAATGATGCATCCATGGCCGAGTGTCATTTCCATCACATAGCAAGATTTAGACCATGGGCTAGGTAGACTCAAGCTAACAACTAAAACATGCATGCATCTCATGGAACATCATCAAACATACCTTAGCCTAGCTACATGCATGGCCGAACCTCTTCAACCTTTCTTCTTCCTTCCTCCTTAAAACTTTTGGCCAAGGATGAACCAAAGGATGAGCACTTTTTTTCTTTGTTTTTCTTTCTAGTTTCGGCAAAATGGGGGAGGGGAGAAACAACCACACACTTTTTTTGTTTTCATCATATTCCCTTTCATTATTTAATTTCCATGCTCATTATTTTATTTTTTTCCACCCATGATGCACCAACAAGACATGTCTATGACATGTCTTGCCCATCACACTTGGTCTACCATGCTTGTCATGGCCGGCCGCTACTAGTAGGGGGGAATTTGACATGCAAGTCCCCCCTTTTTCCACATGCACTAATAGGTCCTTACGCATTGACCTATCACATTTTAAAATTTTCTCACATAAGTCCTATTGACTAAATTCACATGCAATCGACTAATTCGAAGCTTGAAATTTTCACACATTCATAATTACATATTCTAGACAATAAATATCACATTCAAACATTTCGGTGACTCAGTTTAGCGGTCCCGAAACCACTTCCCGACTAGGGTCAATTTTGGGCTGTCACATTGGGATTGAGGCACTGGCCGAGTTAGTAAGGAAAGTGGTAGGAGAAGTATTGGAGACCAAGGTTAAGGAAATTAGGGAAACGCTTTAAGTAGGGTGCTTGGTGTGTAAGAAGAAGAAGGATTCTAGTTCTCAGAAGACCGAGCCTCATTCTATGAAACATGTTAAGACACGACCAAACTTTCTAAAGTGCAAGAACTGCAACGGCGTCATCCGGGTGAATGCCATAAGAAGACAGGAGCATACTTTAGATGTGGGTCCAAGGAGCATCGAGCTCAGGATTTCCAAGCTTATTCTATTTAAGTGCGTGTTACGAGTTGTATGCATGCTTGATAAATGTTTCATTACTTTGGTAATTAGATGTTTTGGGTCGTACTAAAAATTATTTTTAATCAGAGTGTGCAGCGGAAGCATAATGCAATAGTCGGTATTAGACAACCGATAGCTGGATGGAAAATTTCGAGGATGAAATTTTTTTTAAGGGGGTAGAGTTGTAACGCCCCAAAAATTGGGCCTAGAAATATTGGGTTTAGAGTCCGAGTTTGGGTAGAAGATAGCCCGAATAAATGGGATGATTTAATTTTTATTCTTTTTGTTTAACATGCTTAGTTAGTAATTAAATAAATTACGAAGGGTTTATGGTGTGGGAAAAAGTCTGGGGCTCGGCCCATAGCTTTAGCAACATTCTTAAGTTTTGCCTCTTAAGGAAATCTAGGCATAAGGCCTTAAAAATAAGATGGGCAGAAGCTGGGTATAAAGGAACGCTTGGCCCAGTGGTTAGGCACGCTAGGCAGTAGGAAGGAAGGCTGGGGTTCGATTCCCAGCATGCGCAAACATGATTTTAAGTCAAGGGCTGTCGCAGGTAGGCCTTAAGAGTTGTTGGGGCTAACTCATGTCACAATAAGGAACTCAGCCCAGTGGCAAGGGACGTTAGAAGGCTGAAGGGGACCCCAGTTTGAGGCACGGAGCGCGTGAGACGTTTATTTTTTTAAGTAAACGGGTTGCACTAAAATAGGCTTTAAAAGAATTCATGAACGGAGTATGCCACAAGGAGCGTTTGTGGCGCAGTGGCAGCAACGTGCTAGGCATGCTGAGAGGATGTGGGTTCGATTCTAGGGGAAGGCGAGATTTTGATTTATTTTTAAGTAGCCGTGACTGCAGCAGTTAAGCCTTAAAATTAATTGTGAGAAGATTATGTCATGAAAGGAACTTCAGTGCAGTGGCAAGCAGCGTATGTGTGTTTTTAGAAGGTCGCAGGTTCGAGTTGTATAGCAGGCAAAATTTCCTTTTTATTTCACAAATAATCGAGGCTTCAGGAGGAATAGATTAAGATTAATTGTGACCCTATTATGGTATAAAGGAAAGATTGGTGCCGTGGCCAGCAGCAGGATATGGAGCGCAAGGACAGGAGGAGATCTGGAGTTCAAGCTACTGTGCGTGCGAAGGACCAATTTTGCTGCTCGCATGGGGAAGGAGTTGGAGTTTGATCAGGACTCTTACAAGCGTGCTAAAGCAGTGCAAGGGGTAGATAAGGCTGCTAAATGATAGGAAGGAGTTTGAATGAAATTCAAACTGTGCTATGGGCTAAATTAAGGAGCAACACAAGGAATTTGAATATGGGAAGGACGGTGGTGCCGAAATGGAACTCATTCGGCTTTAGGCAATTAGATGCCAGAATAGGTCTTAAATTTTGGCTAGGATGAATTGTTTGTTTATTTTTTTTTAGCTCAAATTCTCTTATCATACTTTTTATTTTATTTTATCAATTTTCATTCCTTTTGATCCATCTTTCTTTTCTTTGCCCAAGCCTAAATCTTCTATTGCTATTCTTAAAATTCTTTCCCTTTTCTTTTTCTTCCACCGATCTCTCTCAAACCATTGCTAACCGATTACCCTTTGAAAAGCTGAACCACACTACGTGATAGCCGACTTTACTCCTTAGCCGAATCCTCTATTATTTTTCTTCATTATTCTTCTATTTTCTTCTTAAACTGAATTAAGCATACCTCAGAATAGGTTCTAGAAGCCGAATCACTAGATCTATTCTCTTCTTGTATTTTGGGGATTTGATCTACAACAAATCTGGAATAGGAAGGTACTTCAGAACATTTCTGGCAGGTAAATCCTCGGTAAGTGCTCAGATCTTTCTGTCCATTCGTTATTTTAGGTTTATTATGAAAAGCCGACAAGTCCTTAATCACTTAGGGAGACTGTCGTTTTAGACTAAAGGCTTTAATAGCCTCTTCTTTTGGTTTCATATGTATTTAGTGTGGATTTAAGGACAAGAAATCAAGGAGCATAGAGGGTTGACACTGTTGGAGCATCTAGATCTGGTAGTTGGAGATCGATAAAGGTAAGGGTTAAAGATATGGACTATGGCCGAATATGGTAAGGGTTTGATGTGTTAAGTTGTTATTGAGTTTTAAATCTAATGTTATAGTAACCGATTGTAGGCTGCTCGTGTGTGGAACTCGTCAACATTTTTTCGTAAAGTAGGTGTGTAAACGACACCCACTTATAGACTAGATCGGCAAAAGCTGAAAAGTCGAAATGCCGAAGAGCCAATATTTTGTGAACTTACGAGCATGCGAGCGCTTTTGGGATAGTTTTTTGTTAATCCTGGTAATCTCAAGCTGTAAGATTGTAGAGTGTGCGATTTCATGCACTTCAGTATAGTTGGGCTTAACGGGCTGAAATCGGGTTAATGAGCCAACGGGCCCAATTCGGTAAAAACACTTGGTAAGTGTTTCTGTTAATACGTTAATGGCTGTAATATGCATAAAAACCCTAAAATAGTAGATTTACTAAAATACCCTTAAGTATAAAAATTACCATTATACCCCTAGGTGCAAGGTGACCATTATACCCCTAGGGTTAATTTTGACTGAAATGCATGATATTCTGATTCTGTATGTTGTATACCATGACATGTATATCTGTTGTATGGGATATGGGTTATATTGATGGAGGAAGTGTTCTGGTGGCTATGCCACAAATATCTGTTCTGGTGGCTATGCCACAAATAACTGTTCTGGTGGCTCTGCCATAATATCTGTATGTGGTGACTCGGTCACAATATCTGTTCTGTCAGCCATGCTGTGGCGTGTAGCGGATGGGTGGGTCGAGTTGTCTCCCTACATAGTGTAAGGTTGGTATGGGGTGTATACGGATGGATATGGGTTGGGTTTTCTGCATACATGATATATTTGTTCTGTATCTGTTATGGGCCTACGGGCTTCATTCTAAATTCTGTCTAGGGCTAAGGCCAACTTAATCTGTTTCTGCGGTTTGATCTGATTTGGACTATGGTTCGATTATTTTACACACTGAGTTTTCCAAACTCACCCTTATTTCATCCATGCAGGAAATCCCACCATAGTGGACTTGGAGCCGTAAGGGATTCGGAGTGCCACATGTTCTGCAGATTCGATTTTCTTATTTTTGATTAGCATTTTTTTTTTTTTTTTTTTTAATTTTTTTTTTTTTTTTTTTTTTTTATTTTTTTTTTTGTTGTGCTTAGCTGTTTTTTTTTTATATGTTGCAGCTTCGATGATGTTTCATAATAACCTTTTCAAATAGTTTTAAACGAATTGGTTTTCCCTGAACAATCACTCAGTTAAATGTGGCAATGGTTGTGTGCATGTCTAGGATTGGATCCATGGAAAGCTGGGTACTTAAGCAGTCTAATTGACTCGCCTCCTCTTTTCTGGCATCCTACCTCCTCTTTCTGGCATCCTACCTGGTGCACATCTTCCATTCACTTCAATCTATAATGAAGATATTCTTTACACACTACAAAGACTTTAGATAAAACATGAATTCTCTAGTAACGCTTCAATGTGACACGCCGGATTCGGTCGTAACGTCTGGCCGGGTTTGGGGTGTTACAATAGAGTGTTATGAGAAATAAAAAATATCAGTATAGATATGTATGAAAAGCTATTTAAGTATCGAGTTAGATGAATTTGAGAACTCATGGATGATAATATGAATAAATTTGATGTTCGCTTATGAATGATACTTTAAATGTTAATGATATTATCTATTTTGAATGCTAATGAATGTTGTGATTATTTCATGTTGACATACGAACTTACTAAGCTTTATAGCTTACTTTGTTTAATTTTTGATGTTTTATAGTTTTGTAAGCTAGCTTGGAGCTGGGAATCGTCAAGACTTCATCACGCTATCAATCATCTATTTGGTACTTTTGAAGCTATGTATATATGGTATATGGCATGTATAGTCTTGAGTCATTTTGGTATGTTTGATGGTATGTATTTTGGCAATTTGATTGGGCATAAGATGATGAACTCGATATGCTTATAAATGTGCAATAAGTTCTATATTTAATATTGTAATAGACATAAGAACGATGGATTAAGTTTATGGCATTTGGTTTTTTGCTAATATGGAATAGTAACGCTGTGATATGGATTAGATGAAGGAAAGATATTGGTGAACTTGGTTCATATTTGTGACTTAAAATCATACCTTTAGCTTGTTAAGTATGTCAAAGGGTGGCACTGGCTTTGCAAATGGCCTATTTTTGTCCACACGGGCAAGACACGGGTGGTGGTCTCAGCCATGTATGACACCGTTAGGTTATACGCGTCGTGTGTCCCGGTGTTGATATTGATTGAAGCAGTTACCACATGGTCTCACACATGGAGGGTGACTGCTATGTATAAGTCATATACACCTAATGGCACACGGCCTAGTACACGGGTGTGTGTGACCATTTCGAAGGGCACACGGGCGTGTGGTTGGCGTGTAACCAAGTCATATACTTCCAATTTCCACGGCCTGGCACACGGGCGTGTTCGGTCGTGTGATGCAAGTTAGTATGTTTCCCTGTTTCTACACGGCCTAAGACACAGGCGTGTCTATTAGCCGTGTGAGGCACATGGCTGTTCACACTGGGCGTATGACCCTTGTATGATTGAAAAAAAATTCAAAGTTTTTCAAAATTTTTGTATGTTATCGGTTTAGTCCCGAACCACTTTTAAGCATTTTTAAGGCCTTGTAGGCCCTTATAAGGGACAGGTGATTGTATTTAATGATGTATGAGAATGACTGCTTTATAATAATAAATGTAAGCTATATGTTGTGTATTGATTGGTAATACCTTGTAGCCCTATTTCGGTAGAGGATACGGTTAGAGGTGTTACATTTTATTGGTATCAGAGCTATAGTTTAGTCTATTCTGGGACTAACCGTAGTGTGTGTGAGAGTCTAGCTATACATCTCATAAATACTCTGCGATAGTGTGATGATTCCTGACAACTTAAATTGTGTTTTCGTATATTAATGGATCCCAAATGACACTATAGTGGATGATGTTAGAGAGTAATGGCTGGCTCCCGCTCAAGGGACAGCGCCTATTGAATCTAGACCCATGTCGAGTAGTCACGGAGGTGAGGCTAAAGAAGCCTTTTTCTAGATGAAGAACGAATGGTTCACGCAGTACATTTGTACTAATCCAGCTGTTCAACAACCCTCACCCCCACTTAAGCCTCAAAAAATCCTTATTGTTCCTCAAGTTATAGATCTGATACGGTTGAACAACTGCCAGTGGACAAGATTCGTAAACATGGGGCTAAAGAGTTTCGAGCTACTATGGATGATGATGCTGAGAGAGTTGAATTCTAACTTGAAACATGATTTGAGTATTCGACGAATTGTCTTGTACTTCTGAGGAATGTATTAAATATGTTGTTATCTTTACTGAGAGACATGCATATCAATGGTGGAATACCTTAGTGTCTATAGTACCGAGGGGAACGAGTGACCTGGGAATTCTTTCAAACAAAGTTCCG
Organism: Gossypium hirsutum; assembly: GCF_007990345.1. Taxonomy (NCBI): domain Eukaryota; kingdom Viridiplantae; phylum Streptophyta; class Magnoliopsida; order Malvales; family Malvaceae; genus Gossypium; species Gossypium hirsutum. Next base: position 85,869,925 of record NC_053431.1, read on the forward strand.
AAAGAATACATAAGTTAGCGATTTCTTGATCAAAAGCGATTTTTTAGAGTTAAAACAAGGCCGCATGACTGCCACTAAGTATGAAAGAGATTTTGTACGGTTAAGCAAGTAATGCTCGAGAGTATGTTTGTACTGAGGAGATTATGTTATGGTTCATTGACGGGTTAACGAAGATATAAACTTAGTCAATTTAGAGTTAAAAAGAATGACATTATGGTTGAAGTGGCTTGTAAGCTGAAGTCATGAAAATAAAAAAGAAAGCAATCAGAAGCTAGAGACTCGAGAAAAAGATTAATGAGTAAGCCGTATCACTCTCAAAAGAAATCTGAAGTTTGTTAGCTATCTAATGCGCCGGTGGAATATTAGTAAGATGTGGAAGCAATTAGAGTTCAAACTCCAGCCGTGCCTTAGCAGTGTGGGTTGTTAGATCGAATAAACCTGAGTGGAAATGGGAAACGACATTTTGGGGAGTATAGAAATGATAAAGCTTGTTTAGATGTGTGCTGAACATTTGATCAGGATTTCCGAGTAGAATGAGAAAGATAATTCAAAGTGTAGATCGAGCAACCCTAATGTGAGAGGAAGATCATTCTATAATGATGAAAATGTGAGTGGTGGTAGAGGTGCAACTCAAGATACTGTGCGAGATCCGATGCTAGAGCACTTGCCAGAGCCGATGCTATTCATGCTCGCGAAGAAACGTCATCTCCGAATGTTATCACCGGTACTTTCACTCTTTATGATACTAATGTGATTGCATTGATTGATCTAGGATCAACTCATTCTTATATATGTATGAACTTAGTATTTTAGTAAGACCTTTCCTGTAGAGTCCACTGAATTTGTGATTAGAGTATTGAACCCTTTAGGCAAATGTGTTTTGGTTGATGAAGTCTACAAGAATTGTCTGTTAATGAATTAGGGTTTCTATTTTCTGGATAATCTGATGTTGTTGCCATTCAATGAATTTGATGTGATTTTGGTATGGAGTGGATAATGATGCATGATGCTATAGTGGATTGTAGACGAAAGAAAACTGAACTAAAATGTCAGAACAATGAGATTAT